>NW_013667703.1:178344-186723 GCF_000517525.1 Limulus polyphemus
CAAAGAAGTATACATGTTATAACTTTAATGAAATAGATGTTTTTAGTATGCATTACATGCCTTTTGTACACAAATCAGATTTTTAATAAAAAAAATTTATTAAAGATTTGTCTGTAAATTTAGTGGAGGCAGAGTATGGCTTAGGCTGACTAGTCTGAGCACATGGTGATTTTCATGTTAAGTTTAAAAATACTTTTTTCCATCTTAAAATTTTCAAATTTCATTTGTGTAATTTGTAGAATGTCCTAAATGAATATCAAAAATTTTCCAGTAATACTTTATAGTTTTTCTGTTAATTTCTCTACCCTATCTCTATATCGACTGACTTTGTAACCAACAGAAAAAATACAAAATAAATCTAAACTATTCTTTTTTTTCTAGAATAACTGCACATTAAAGTTATTTATCCTAAACAACCACGTCTAACTATTAAACCCATGTAACAAGCTGTAAAAACCATGGCAAATGAGTAACTCAAGTTACAGTATTGAATTATGTAATACACATACAACTTGCAATCAAAACTCACTGAGAAATTATTTATATAACTTTTCATTTACGTTTTCTTATCTATCCTCATAAGTTTCTACTTTAACCATTTTAGTTACTTTTATAACAATAAATAAAAATAAACATAAAAAACAAGAAACTTAGTACTTACATTTAGCTTCTGTTGTTTTTATATATATGTATAGCTCTCAGCTGCCATGGTAGTAGTACATGGCAATGATGGTAGTAGTACATAAAATAATGTTTCTTTATTTCAAATATGCAATTAAGAACACCAAATAATAACATGCAATATCCTATAGGTATTATAATTTAACTGGCTTTCTATAACTATGATAGAAGTGCTTTAAGATAATTCACTTGCATGGGTGATGTGAACTTGGCAATAGTAACAAAGAATCTGTAGGCTACTTAATTCAAACATTGTCATCAGAATGAGTTGCCCTTATATAGAGACCAGTAAATCAAAATATCTTCTTTTTACAGGTTATAAACGATCAAACATTCCAGAGAATTATTCATATTTCGTGAAAGACACGACTGAAACAGTGACTTTAAGGAAAATTATCTTTCTTTGGTAATACTGAACATGGGTGAAGGTATCCAACAAGTTCAATTTGTGTATCAAGTCTTCCTAGTGTTTACAAGACAAATCATAATGCATGTATAATTCTATCAGATCAAAATTAAACAGTTAAGTGATACATTACCCTTGTATCAATAAAATTAGGAAAAGGATGAAGAGAGGCATAGGTAACAAAACTTGAGTGTTTTCACAAAGTAACCCCATTAAAGTTATCTTACTCACAGAAAGAAGCTAAATTAACTGCCATTAACACAAAACTAAAGGATTCTAGAGCTCTTCTAGAGACTAAAGATTATGCACAATCTTTAAGTGATAAATATATAAATATACACACAAACACATACATACATACATGTGAAGGGAAATCATTTAGTCTTAAACACAAAATATAGAAATGCAAATGAGAATCAACATGAGAAATTCTGCAGGTTAAACTAAAAATAGTTATAGTTGAAAAGGAAATTGATTCAAGGCCATGGATAAGAGAATTGACAAGAAGCCTATTTTATCTATGTAATGGTTAAATACAAAACTTCTGAATTGACCAATGACCATCCTCCACCATATCTAGAAAATTAGGGCCACAGAAAACTTCATGGTTGCAGAGAAGTCTGAAACTGGTGTCTGAAATTTCTAAAGTAGAGAAGAAGCATCAAACAAAGCTAAATGTAAATTAAACTTTTATAACAAGTTACAGATTATTGAAAAATTACATGTCACTTGTAAATTCAGCTGCTGTCTTCTAGAATAAACCTGAATAGGGTGGCTTGGAGTATTGAAGTGCATTATTACTGCCCTCTATAGAAAAAGTAACTGAGCTTTACATCAACTAGACATGTATATATTGAGAAATTTAAATCATCACAATGACAATAATAATGGTGTGAAATTCAGGTTCTTGCATATTCATAGGAATGTTTCTTTGCACTAAAATATCAAAGTTTCAATGCACATAGAAATCAAATGTATAGATAGCCAGTTAATTGTTCCATTAGGTTCATGTCAAGTAATATAAAATGTTATATCACTGAAATATAAGAATATACAGAAACAGTTGTTCAAAATGACATACCTAAAGAGAAAGGGAGAGCACAGTAGTCAATTACACAGGTCCTTGTAAAGTATTGGATTGAGATAGCTAACTGCTAATGAAGCATTGTATAAGAAAACAAAAATGAACAATAATAAAGAAATTACAAAGAACAAGATTCAGTTCAATTCATACTGTATGAAATATTAGCTTTGAATGTGTTAAACTTTATCAAAACTGATGCTGAATTCTGTATAATGTATCTTCTTATATTATCAGTAAATGTTTAAAACTTTTAAAACTTAACATTCTGAAAAAATACCTGTGCTATGAAAAACAAAAAAGCATAGGACCCACTTTGTAGTGAGTATGAAAATAATTGCCATGGATTGTCCACTTATTTCATTAAAAAAAAAGAAAGAAAAAAAAAAGAAGATCCTAATGAAACGGAAAAAAAACAAACTAGCTGAACAATTGTATCCACAAGGTAAAAATAAAATATTGAGAAATGAAATCCTTATGGATGAAAATGAATACTATCCTTATGAATACTAGTAAAAGTCAAAATTAACCTTACACAACCAAATACATACAAAAAAATGGAAAGTACTCTCTCAGGAACATAAAGTGAAATGTGATTGTAAGAGAAAGAATATTCCTGAAGGACAGGTAAAAGAACTATTAATTAAGAAAAATATGTTTGGTCTCCAGAAGTTACACAAAGAGGGCTAAAAACATATGATATAAAGAGACAAGAGCATTGGGACTAACCCTTGGCAAAATCAACAAAGGTAGTTATTACTAACAGAAAAAAAGATACGATATTTAGAGTAAACATGTATGATGCTCATGATGACTGTCTGATTTTAAAAAGCATGAATAAATACACCCTAGGAACTTTAGATTAAAAAAGCAAAACAAACAAAAAAGACAGAACTGTATCACCAATGCAACTCAGTGAAAGTGTAGGTCAAGAAACTTTTATCATATCAAGAATTCTTAAATCTTCAAGCTTGTGAATATATGAAGGGTAATGACAAGAAAATAAATGACATAAATATTTTCCAATCACAGTGTATGCATGATTTATGATAAATTATTTCTTAAATAGTTAAAAACTATAAAAAAAGTTACAGTTTAACCAAGGAAACAATAGTAACATGTTAAACTTAAAATAAATCTCAAGAATGCTTACTTCTATATCACTGAACCTTAAGAACTACCTATAACTTCAGAGCTGGAATTTATTATGCCATTTCTATTTTCATGAACAGATGCTTCTCAAACAAGGTTTTGCTATCACATTAAGGTAATTCAAAGAAATAATCATCAATGCATGTGATGACCATAATTAGATTTATATAATAATTCATAAAAATTACTTGTTCATTGAGAAGAGGTTAAAGGGAATAAAATAAAGAGTGAGTATTCTTATTAAATGCAATTTTAAATAAAAAATGTCAAATTAAATGACAAATTTTCTTTCTAAATCACTAAATTCTAAAGTCATACAATGGAGAAAACAAAAATGGACAAATTAAAACAGAGAAAAGCAAAGGTAAGATAGGGAAAAATTAAAGCATCTTAAAAAGCCCATAACTATATGAGCTATGAAGCCATTAAACTGCATTCCATAAAATACAATCAGGAAGTTCTCCCCATGCAGTGCTATGACTTTTGATACATTTTTAAAAAAATCCTTCATACAAAACAATTCAGTATTCTTAATTATAAAATAAGTGCAATAAGGAAACTTTTGATAAAACTCACTGATTAATTACCATTCCCTAACAGACCACAGCCTATGCAAGTGAATGAAACTAACATCCATGAAGGTATAAAGTTTTAAATTCTGTTATGTGGTCTTGAAAATATCATTTTTTCACATTGTAGTGGGAAATAATAATGTCAAACCCTCGAAGTAGTATCAACACTTAGTAAACAGAGTAAGTTACCAATAACTGTAAATAAACAAAATAGGAAATCTGAAAAAGGTACACATCAAAATTAACATTTTCCTACACTGAAAATGTACTTCTGATAGATTCTAGCCTTCTCTCAGATAAATAGCTTTTTTCAACTTGTATTGCCCTCTGTATGTGCAAATATTTGCTTGTCACTAGCCTTGATACTTCCACCTACCCTCATGTTTTCACATGAGGCAGCTGCATGATAGCATACAAATGAGCATGCAACAACCCCCCCACCAATAGGAGTGCCACACAACTCCTAGCACATCTGACTCCCTCTATGCAGCTTAGCTCAACTTCACTTTGAGAATGAGCATCATAAAGGGAAAATAAACACTGAAAATGGGAGAAAGGGTGGCAAGTGTGAACAGAGGTAAGACTCTACCAGAATTACATTTTCAGTGTACAAAAACTTTAACTTCCAATACAATATCTTACCTCTACTCACATAACAGCTAGAATCCCACATTGACCTGCTGGAGGAACCAGTGTAAGATAAACTAGATGAATAAAGAATATGAAAAACACATCCATGGAAGACCACACCACTTTTGAGCCAGTTATATTATTTGTCTCTGAAATTGATGTGAAGGGTGGAATCACAGGAGAAACCCCCATCAGTTAAATGAAGGGACCCCTGGTGTAGAGTGGCTAGGGAGTAACTGACTTTAATGGGGAGTTCTACCTCAACCAACACCACCTGTGATATAAATACCTAGCCCATAGTATGAAGAGGGTCCTCTACCATTCCCCTTGGATATGGAACTGGAAGGTAAGAAGATCTGTTTCAAGGACCTGCACTGCATCATCATGTGTGCATGTCCAACACAACCAATACCAGTACCCTCCAGGAACCAACATCTGGATAACTGTAGGGAGGCAGACAGCAATGTGGCAGATCAAATTCAGCCAGTACCAGGTGGCATTGGGAATGAATTGTCCAGTCCTCAGTAAAAGGAGGGTACCTGGGCCACTCACATGTGAGAACTTACATAGCTGGTCCAGATCCAATCATCACCATATTCACTGGGTACCAACATACAGGTGACAATAAAAAGGAGGGGTGAACTGCCTTGTGGCTGAAATCATCCAGTCCATAACCAGGCAGCATATGGAAAGAAAATCAGGAGGAGTGTCTATAGAACATCTACATTCTCAAAGAGTGGATATAAGCACATTCAAGAGGAAGCCTCCATAGTCCACCACCCCAGCAGCTAGGAGCTGGTAAGAGGTAAAGACTTTAAAAATCAACTGGAAGAATGAGGGTGGGATGCATTGGAGAGTCCTCAGGAATGCAACACCTGAGACAGTGCAATGTAAATGGCAGGGAAGGGTAGCAATTCCTTTCTGCTTTACTCATGTTAGTCCATGAGTGTAAAATCCAGGAAGAACATATTCATGAGGCAAAATACCACAAGGGAAAGCCTACAAGCTGTCTTGTGGAACACCCCATCTCAACAGTAGGTGTTACTGACCTGAATGGCTGTACATGCAGGTATAAGAATAAGTATACCTGATCAGGCAACACTTGCCACTGAGCAGGATCTGAATATTCGAGAAAGGCCCCTGTAAAAAAAAAAAGAGTACTATAAAAAGAGCACCTATCCACCAATACCGTGGAGCTCAAGATGGCGACAGGGAGTAGGCAGTAACCAGTAGAGCAGCAAATGGCCAGATGATACAGATAATACGAGATAAATGTATGAGTAATGGTCCACATGCCAGCATGAACATATCTTTTAATCAGGGATGGAATCAGACAGCCAGGTACATGGTAATGTGACAGATTTGATGGGAGAAGATATGGAAGAAATGATAATAATCAGAAGAAATGGAAGAATAAGCCAGATTTACCAGTTGGCAAATCCAACCCATAAGGGTAATAGGTAAAATATAACAGGAAAGAGAAGGGTTCCAATGAATAAACAAACAGGAAATAGAACCACGGATAGAGGATGACACAGGACCAGTGATATAATGTACAAGAGACATTGAGAGTGACGAAATTCAAAAGTTGACTTCCACATGCCAAGAGGAGAAAGGTCCTTAAGAAGAGATGATATAAAGAACAGTAAGATGTGGGCTTGAAGATATGAAGAATGAGGGCATAAAGGACAACACTGAGGTTCAATCAGGGAGGGCGGTAGGATGCAGGGGATGGCAAATGTGGAAGGAATGAAACAAAAGGGTGAGGACAAAAGTGAAGACACAGCGAAATCTTGTGAAATGAAAGGTGGCTGATAAAGCAATAGCGGATACTGACAGCACCTTGTCGAAAAGCCAGGGAATGAAGGAAGTCAGATGCGAGAAAATATGAGAGAACGGTGGGGAAACCATGATGAGAAGACCAAGATATATCACTTACATCGGTAAACTGACATGGAAAAAGGGTGCAATAAATGGGAAATTAAAGAAGCAGCCCTCGGAGATAGTCCGGCCTGTCTGGCAAAGGATCAGACAAAAGCCACAAGTGAAGATGAAGCGTAGGAAAGGAGGGTGGGTGAGAGGGGAATAGGAGGTGTCAGTAGGGAAGATTGCAGAAGTGGAAACGATGGCTGCGGCAGCTAAAGTGGAGTCACACAGAGGACTCAACAGAGTGGCTTGTACGACGGCAAGGACACGAGGAACAAGACAGGTGGGAGGATATGTATAAAGTAATGGCCTCCCAATCCTGACTGAGGGCATTAACAGATACAGCCAAAGGATGAGGAATAAGAGACCAAAATCTGGGAGGCTTGGAATTCAGATGGGTGGTGAATGCATTCTTTTCCAGAGTACCCCACTGCAATGTAGATGCACAAATCAATAATAACAAGGTCTGATGAGAACTACTATAAACTTCAGTTTGGACTGTATAAAGATACAAAGCTCTAGCAAGATAATTTCTCTGGAATTTCAAGATTTAATTATATGAATAAGAATAGTAAGACTATGGAAGAGAAGACTTTCTGTTTCTTCTGAAAGCCCATGGATTTGGCACAATTAAAATACTAGGATGAAAATAAAGTTCAAAGCCAGTTACTAATGCATAATTAGTGCTCAAGATATCAAGGTCAGGTCACTAGTTTCTCAAAAGCCAAGAAATGAAGGAAGTTGAGCCTTGTATGAAACAAGACTGATGACCACCATTTTTAGCGGGTTCAAAGAAGAATCATTTAAGGAGTGGAGAAAAAAAGGCATCATTTCAATCTATAACAATGTTTAGAACATATTAAAGAAGTAGTGAAAAAAAAACATGCCTGATAACCCTTATGTGTTGAGGATAAGAAAATACAGTCGTCAGCAAATTAAAAAAGGAAAATTATTACCTGTTGTACAAAGAAAGTAAAGATATCCATTTAGTTACAACATCTGAAGTATTGTTATTTTGATGAAAAGTAATGGGGAACTGATGGGTGGAATGTGGTTATATACTAACACGGTGAAAGGACTCAGTGACATCCATCTACAATGTATAAAGATTGGGATCTTTGAAATGCTAAAAATATGTTTTTCTTAGAGGTTAAATCAAAGAATCAGTGACAAAGAATGGTATGAAAGATACTTACAAAATTGAAAAATTCATGCACACAAAATTGTTGACAATAAGAGAAAACACTAGAATAACAAAAAGTTCTCCTAAAAGCCTTATATGTTTAATTTAACCTCATAATAAAAAAATTGTTAAAAAATCTTGAAAGTAAAAAAGGGTCTTTGACATATATGAAATGGATGAATTAGGATGTCGTAGAGTGTTCAGACAAAGTCTTTGAGAAAAGACACCAAAAAACAAGTAGTTTCTAGAATGTAATCTGAATTATGTGTATAATTTTGATGGGAATAGTCTTTCCAGTGTTAAAGATTTTGGCATTCTGGTTCTTCATTCTCTTAATACATCCAAGCAATGTGTTGTTGCTTGTGGCTGGGCAAATAAGATCTTAGGTTGTATTTACAGAAATATTGAATACAAGTCTCACAAGATTATAACACCACTATACAGGTTATTGTTTAAGCCACATTGGAATACTGTACTCAATCTAAAGCTCTTTACGTTAGAAAAGACATTAAATTGTTGGAAAGGATTCAGAGGAGGGCTATTAAGATGATACCTTGAATGGAAAGGTTGCCATACAAGAACAGGTTAAGATGTCGTGGTCTTCTTCGAACTTCGAAGGACAAACAACAAGATCTCTGAATTTGTTTTTTCTTGAAAAAAGAAGAGTTAAAGGAAATCTGATTGAAGTGTTTAAGATTGTAAAGGGAATTGATAGTGTTAATGCATCATCTTTTTTTTTTTTGTATTT
>NW_013667703.1:186949-188626 GCF_000517525.1 Limulus polyphemus
TTTTTTGTTTGTATTTAATGATAAAACTAGGGAACACAAATATAAATTTTGGCAGGGTAGGAGTCACATTCAGCTAAAACAGCTTTATTTTTCTAACAGAATGGTTGGCGTTTGGAATGGGTTTATGGTGGATACAGTTAATTTGAGGGAAAGCTTGATAAATATTGCAATGATAAGGACTGGCTTTGACTCTTTTAGTATCTATCTTAATTTAGTGGATAGGACAGCTTAGATGGACCAAAAGATCCTTATTGTCCTTTAATTTATTTTAATGTTAAAATGTCTGAAGCTTATAAAGTGTAAATCATGAAAATACAAATATAGGCAACCGTACAGTTGTGTGAGTGAAAAACAGTACTACATTCAAGGATTGTGTAGTTATGTAGCATAAATCAGTTTGTTAAATCAAAAGAACAAATATTGTGTGTTCAGATTTGTTAAAACTATTTTAAATGTCATTAAATCTGGAGTTTAAAGAGGCTACACTATTACTATACAACTCATTTGCTTCAGATACGTAGTTTATATTTTTTGTTATAAAACTTCATTGTTTTAAAATAGAAGATTATTTTTTTATTTCTAAATTACTTAAAGGTCTGTGTCATAAAAGCATAAAATCCTTCTTATGTAGGCTACTTTATAACTTCCAGTCAATTTGAATAACAGTGGTTACTTATGGCAGTATTTAATATCAGAACAATTGCCTTTACGTGAGCTAATGAAGTATATCATTGTACATCTAAAAGATATGCTTAATATCATTGCTAACACTAAACAATTAAGATGCTGTAAGAAAATTTACTAACTAACAGACTACTGTGCTTCTTTAATATAAAAGAAACAAACACACAGTAGATTCTTAAATTCAAGACTTGTTAAGCATAAAGTTACATTTGTACACTCAATCACATAGATTTTTCTTAAATAGCTATATTTAAATGATTGAAGTTCATGTTATGTTCTTTACATTTTCACATTTGAATATGTAGTGGCAATGCACTCATCTTCTGTTTAAGAGCTGTTTTTCTTAGTTTAATGGCAAGAGATTCTAGTATTCTAAGGTGTCATTCTTTCAAGGAATGGAAAATGATGTGGGAGAAATAAGAGGTAAGCACAAGATCACTATTTCATCATGATTAAGAAAAAAATGATCAAACAGACATGTCCACAATTCAGTTAAAATGCGTCTTTAAAACAGAGTCCACATTAAAAAAACCTTTCCAACTTTAAGTACAAACACAATCCACTGAATGCCTCATTAGTTGTATATGAGTTCATGTGCCCAAGATACAATCAGGAATATACTGGCTCAACCAATAGAAGGCTCTGCAACTGAATTAAAGAATACTGTAATGCTTAAACCTACAACACCAATAGTATTACCAATTACTGTTATGCATACCTCCAGTGTTTTTCCATGTCATTCTCCATTTCCAGGAAGAATTCCACCTTAGAATGCTGGAATCTATTGTCATTAAGTTAAAAAACCAACTCTTAACCAGAAGTTGTACAAACTGTTTCTACATCTTCAATTGCAAAAATGTGAAGAAATGGACAGAACATGATTGATTGTTTGTTTTTTTAATTTCGCTCAAAGCTACATGAGGGCTATCTGCACTAGCCGTCCCTAATTTAGCAGTGTAAGACTAGAGGGAAGGCAGCTAGTCATCATCACCC
>NW_013667703.1:188756-198682 GCF_000517525.1 Limulus polyphemus
GGACGGGATTCGCAACCCGCAGATTGCGAGTCGAACGCCCTAACCACCTGGCCATGCCGGGCCAACAGAACATGAACTTTGATTGTTGAATATGAGGTGGACTAAAAAACATAGCTATATTTAAACCTTATGCACATAACTTTGATGATTTTAGTAAATATTATATTATTGAAGTTGCTTTAGTTATATATGTGAAAGCAGTTTTG
Source organism: Limulus polyphemus (assembly GCF_000517525.1). Taxonomy (NCBI): domain Eukaryota; kingdom Metazoa; phylum Arthropoda; class Merostomata; order Xiphosura; family Limulidae; genus Limulus; species Limulus polyphemus. Next base: position 188,963 of record NW_013667703.1, read on the forward strand.
CAGTTAACAAAATTCCTCAAGAATTTTAATTTTTGTTAGCAATTTTCCCTCATTTAATAACCAAATCATAAGTGTTTTGCAAATGCTTCAAAATCTATACTTTAAACTCAGACTTTGAGTGGATGGTTTCATAATTGTATCATAAAAACAAACAAAAATAAATCTCAGTTGTGAATGGCTGAGCACACATTGTTTTAAAGAAACAGAAGTAACATTTGTTACTAAACTACTGGTTAAATACATGTATGCTTATCTTCTAACTCAAAATATATAAGGATCACATGATAAAAAAAATGGCAATATCTACTTACCACACCACTACTTTCACTAACACCATTCATCTTGACTTTTGTTAGAAACCTACAAAATGGAGGTTCTTCAGGATACTGTGAGCCACACTCTATCTTTAAACTGTATATTCTATTTTCATAAGGCGTCTAAAAAAATAATCATAAAGATAAATTTCCATAAAGCTACTTGTCTGTGTTAATATGCCCATACTGTTAACAGTTGATATCTAGTTAAACCTACATTTCACAAATTCATAATACAGCAACAGGAAAATATATAAACATCTACAGGCTTTAAAATAATGTGTTCATATCATATAGTACAGAAGGAAATGAGCTTAACACCATCAATAATTTTTTTAAATTAGTATTCCAAGATATATATTCTTGTAAGATGTATTTAAGGAATGTTGCTACAACACAATATAAAAACATAAGAGGTAGTTTAATTATGAACAAGTATGAATATGTAAATCCATTGTTTTTGTTGGTGGTCCCAACTTGCATATTTTGTGAAAAACAAACAAAAAACAACATATTTTTGGGATAAAACTTTTGGCACAATTTTCTTTTGAAGACAATCTGAACATTTCCTACTTGGTGAATTACTAATATCAAGATGACCACATGATTGCTATTATACTTATATACAGTAGTCCAAAGTGTAAATCAAATAATGAATGCATGTTTTACTATCACTGATAAAGTAATAGTTTTTATTGAAAACAAATCATATTTGCAAGTAGAAATAATAAAGCAGCTAGTTTGCCAACTTATTATATACATGTTGTTTGAATACGCTAAACATAAAAAATAATATTCATTAAATAAGGATATGAGTCATCAGAATAATTTGGTGTCATCTACCATACTCACAAAACCTAACTAGGCTTAATGGATGCTTTGTCATTGAAGAAATTTTCTGTAACTTTCAAACAGATATAACTTAACACTCAAAAATGTCAAAAGAAATTATAAAAAATTCCCAACTCTGTGATTGGTTCCCAAGTCTTAAAAACTTCCTACTGAATGCCTTCAGTCAATTAATATTAACTTTTGAAACCATAAACTAGAGCTCAGACACTATTTACTCTATTATGGTGTAAAAAGTAATGAATGCTCTAACCAATCATATTTAAGCTTTTTTTTTTAAATAGGCATTCCAAAAGCTGTGTTTCATTAGAGAATGATCAAACCATTTGATGTGACATCATGCACCCAAGGCTGTACAGAAACTAAGTAGGAAAAGACAAGGGAAACACATGAAAATTGAGAAATCTATAATATATTCTCAAGGGGTGATAGTTTCTTAGACCATTTAAAACTATTCTTAAGGATGGGCAGAATAATACAAAAACCAACATTTGTGTTGCTTACAGGCAAAACTCCTTGGAGACAAGCAGGAATGGAAATTTGAACATTTTTTTCAATTTTCTTCATGAATTACACTAAATAAATACTACAAAGTGACAAGATACTAATTTTAAAGTATTTTTTGAAATTGTTGAAATTCAACTAGAATTATTAGGTTATATTTTACTATAAAGCATGACATTTATTCATATATAAAATTAACTTTAAAATTTATGGCTTCAAAAAATGCATTGGGCAAAAGTGATGGTGGAAAGATTGTGAAAAATTATAAAAACCCTCAAATAAACACACACACACACACACATATATATATTAAAATATAAAACCCATGATCTATATTTTTACATTCTAATATACCATCAAGTAGGATCGATATGGATGTCATTGCAATCTTGTCAAAATTGTATTTTGAAAATGTTTTTCGTATCATATCTTCTTTCTTTCTGCACACATAAGGTGATCACATTATCAAATTCAATGAGAAATTTAGAAATTAATTTTAACCTGTGCCCATGTCTGAATATTCTGTATAATGTGCACAGTATAAAATGCAATGAATTTTTTGAAGATACTTTCTGCTGGGCTCATAAACAACTTGTTAATTTTAATCATCTAGTAAATTTATGCACATTACAATAACAATGTCTTAAATATTTGCCAAATGACTAAAGTTTACATGAAACCTCAGTAAAAGATCTTCATTATTACCAAAACGCTAATGGGGAATACTTATAATAATTTCCTACCTTTAAATAATGAAGGAACATGTTGTATATTAAGCAATAAAAACTATTAAGTTGATTAGCATGTTTCAAAGTGTGTGTGTGTGTGTGTGTGTGTGACTTACTAGTCCTTTGCTTCTAAAATTGTCTGTTAAAAATAATAGGATCTTTGAACTACTACCAACTGATGGTAATTTTTGTCAAAAAAAATACAGGGAGAAACAACATATGATAGATTAGCTTATTCAAAATCATACCTAAATATGAATTCATTTATACACAGAGCTTACCAATAATGTCACATTTTGATGAAATACAAATAAACAATTTTTTTTAATTAACTTGTTTTTATTCAAAACTCTAATGATCAAACTAAACACTGTTATGTGTGAAGGAGGTTAAATGTCAGCAAATCATGCAAAGAGAATATATAAATTCAAATTTGCTGATTGCACAATTACTCATCCCCCTAAGTAAGTACTTTATGGAAGCACCTTTGGCAGTAATTACTGCTACGAGTCTTTTTGGACAGGTCTCTACTAGCTTTGCCCAATGGGATGGTGTAATATTTGCCCAAATTCTGACAAGTTCATTGGGCATCGTTGATCGACTGCCATAAATTTTCTATTGGATTCAGGTCAGGACTTTGACTGGGCCACTCCAAGACATTCAATTTCTTCTTTTGAAACCACTTCAGTGTGGCTTTGGCCTTGTGCTTTGGGTCATTGTCTTGCTGTAATGTGAATTTTTGATCCAGTTTTAGATTCTTGGCTGATTCAAGCATGTTTTCCTCTAGTATTCTCCTGTACTTTGCACCATCCATTTTTCCCTCAATCTTGACAAGCTTCCCAGTTCCTGCTGATGAGAAGCATCCCCATAACATGATGCTGCTACCACCATGCTTGACAGATGGGATGGTGTTGACTGGGTGATGTGCTGTGTTGAGCTTGTGCCAGACATAATGCTTTGAATTTACACAAAAAACTCAATTTTTGTCTCATCTGACCATAAAACTTTCTGCCATATGTCTGTAGTATCATTTACATGCTTTGTCACAAACTCCACACATGATTTAAGATTATTCTTTTTCTGCAATGGCTTCTTTCTTGCCACTCTCCCATACAAGCTAGCTTTGTGTAGGGAATGGGATATTGTTGATTTATGAACACTAACTCACATCTCAGACATGGAACTTTGCAAAGCTTTCAGAGTCACTGTTTGCTGCTTAGTTTGGAAGGGCGGCCTAATCTGGGTAGTGACTGGGTGGTATGAAGCACATTCCACTTCTTAATGATAAACTTCATCATACTCAAGGGGATAATCAGCAACCTCTCCTGATCTGTGCTTCTCTACCACTTTATCCCCGAGTTGTTTGGAAAGCTCCTTGGTCTTCACGGTTGGTTTGTTATATCACTATGTGACTTGTGGCTTGAACAGATGCATTTATTCTGAAGTCAAGTAAAACTACTTTGATTATACACAGACAAAGACCATTATAATTTTGTGACCTTTCAAAGTAATCTTTTGCAACTGAACTGATTTAGGATTGCTATAGCAAAGGGGTGAATATTTTTGCAAGGCACTATACATTTCATATCATCATTCTTCACTAAAAATTATTTAAAATACATGAATATCTTGTTTTAGTTAGTTACTACATTTTTATTGGTGCAAGTTCAGCAAAGAAATTAAACTGTTTTTATTCAGAAAAAAATTGAATCACCTAGAAAGTGTTTTTTTTTTTCAAATGTACATTTGTATTTCCTAGTTAAACAATTAATAAATATTAAAATTATGGACATGAACAATGTTTTTATATTTCTACAAAGTAAAACCACTTACTCTAGGTGGACCTATAATCATGCCAGTCCAATGTGTAAGGGTCATATCACTATCATCTTCCAATCCCCAGCTTATTGTCCCATCTCCAACACCTTTCTGACCCTGTTCCAGTTCCTCAAGCAAGCGAAAATTTCTTGGAACTATCACTCCTGAAACAAAAATTTTAGTTGTTTTATAATTTCCTGAAAACAAAATCATGTTGGATGTTAGATTTTTACCAAAAATCTACAAGTTCACTACTTTTTTTTTTTAATGAATTATCATTCCCACCTTGAATAAGAACTTGATGCCAAATAGCACATTTTTCAACACACATTTCAGTAATGAAATATGTAAGCTGATATTACATATTGATTAGAAATTTCAACGTTTTCCTGTAAAGCATGTTTTAGACATTATTTGAAAGACCTACCTAGCAGGTAGCATAATGTTGAAATTTTACTGAAATAGTAGGAATTAGTCATTTCATTCCACTTCTGTGTATCCACCAGATTTGATAAAGATACAATATTAGGGATCAAGAAGTCATCTAACCACATGTCCACCAGATTATTACTTTCAAAAACATATAGTAGATTAAAAACTAAAACTTAAAAAATATTTTGTTAGAATAAAAAGAACACTGACAATTATTGAATGAAAGAATACAAAAATTATTTTCATAAAAAAAAATCTGAAATTTTGAAATTGTCATGCTTTTATAACTATTAAGATTCCAAATGCTGTGGTTGATAGAAGTCTTGAACACAATCTTGTATCAAAAACCAGAGACTGTTTGGGGGTCCAGAACTACACATCAAACAGTGAGGGAAGAATTCTCAAATGGATGAGCTCCTACAAAATTAAAATAAAAGAAACACCCAATGAGAGTGTGAGAATAATTCAGCCCCAACAGCAAAGAATCTAAGACTTCATGAGAGAAAAACAATTTTGCATTTGAAGAGTTTCTAATAATCACCACTGATCTGCCAGAGACCACTATGCAGAAAATAAGTGAATTTGTCTGCAGAGGGTAAGACAGAATGTGATGAGCATACAAAATGGGAAACAGCTGGGTCATCAGCCTGATGAGGTATTAAAGATACACCTAGGTAGATAAGGAACTAAACATGGGACACAGTTAAGTAAGATCTGGAAAGCTTTGAACAACCAGCCTACTTGTGAAGTGAGATTAAATATTAGCCAAGTCATCTGAAACACTTCTTCAAACTCTGCCAGAATAAGCTAGTGGTTCACATAATCATGAAACTCTGCAATAAGACAGCAAAATTTAATAGCATGGTACCATAAAGCACCGAAGGAAGTCCAGAAGGAAAAGTTTAGAACTGACATACAATCCCAGTGTGAATAAAATGGAGAAATTATCTTTAAATCAGCATCAATGTGGATATGAAGATCACACAGAACTTGAAACAAGAAATGATTGTGAAATGATTAAGAATGGAGACCTCATTTAAATATATTACATAAATGATACCTGAAAGTGAAAGAAAAGATCAGAGATGGAGAAAAAGAGGCATTGTGGATGATAAGTTCTGAAAACAAAGGCCAAATTAAGAACTGGGGTAGTCAAAGTTTAATATCATACAATTGCCATTGAGGAGGAGGGTAGCCAACTGTACACCTGCAGGAATTTATGTGTTTCTTCCAGCTACAACCTGCACCAAATCCACCAGGAACTGACATCCAGTGGACGGTAGTAAGGAGGGTGCCTCGGCTGGAGGGGCAAACTGCAATATATATAAGAAGTGCTACATCCAACACCTGGTGGCATCTGAAATTGAACATCAGGTCCATGGTACAAAAGGTGTCACACCATCTACACCGTCAGAATGCCACTGCCCTACTCACAACTGAGTAGTACTGTACCCGCTCAAGAGGACATACCTCCATGGACCACACCCCAACAGCTAGGAACTGTGTGTTGGAGAGTCCAGAGGACTGCAGCACCAGAGACAGTGCAATAGGTGACCACAATACACTATTTTGAAAGGCAGAACAATCACATCGACAGAGTCAATCAACTAACACCTGGTGGTGCTGGTATTGTACATTAAGTCCACAGTAGGAAGAGCCTCAAACACCATGATCATAAGAAATGGGCAGCTATCCCTGTCTGATTTATTCTTGTGAGTCCAGGAGTGTACGATCCAAGTCAAACATATTTATGAAGCAAAAGACCATGAGGTATATCTACTAGCAGTCCTGCAGAACATCCCATCTTCATGGTGGACATGAAATGACCTTTTTTTTCCATAATTCATATTATGATAACCTGCATGCATAACTTTGCATTAATTATAATTAAAAGTATTCTGAAAACTCACCAAATAATTAAATTCTTTCATAAAGAGTTCTGCTCCTCCTCTCAGCTAGCAACACACAAGATGTTAATATCATCAGCAAAGTTAAACAACTTATGGACCATTTCTTTATCTATGTCAATGATGTAAACCAAAAACAGAGCAAAGGTCCTAACACTGAGCCCTGAGGTACCATATCTGTGACATTAATCCAGTTTAACTGAACTCCATTTATAACAATCGTCTGCTTTCTTCCAACCAGCCACCAAGTCAACTTATCGTCCACATCTGTAGATAATTTTCAACAAGCCTTTTATGTGTCACTTTGTCAAATGCATTCTGAAAATACAGATATACCAAATCCACAACATATACCTTCATCTACATAAGCAGTAGCCTCTTCAAAGAATGTCAAAAGTTTAGAAAGGCAGGATTTTCCCCTAGTGAAAAAATATTGAGTATCCAACAAAATTTTAAACTTTGTTAAATGAATTCATGAAACATTCTTTACTAAACTTTCAAAAATTTTTTTCCTGCCACTGATGTGAGACTAATAGGCTTATAATTACCCTTGACAATTTCTATCACTTCCCTCGGAAAGAGGAGTAACAATAGCCAACTTCCAATCTTATGGCACATGCTCACTATTCAAGGACTTACAAAAAAAAAAATATTAATAAGTGATTCGCATATCTTGTTCTTATATCACCTTCAAAAATCTTGAGGAAATATTTGGTCCAGGAGCCTTATCATTCTTCAAACTTACCAATTTTTTTTAATCAGCTCATAATTAATTCAATCTTTTTTTTTATCATGTTTCCACTTAGCAACTGTTCAAGATGAGGAATAAAGATTAAATATTCATTATCAAAAACTGTTGGAAAAGTAGATTTTAGTAATCCAGACTTCTCATAACCAACAGAAATTAAGTCTTCTTTCATCACCCCTCATTAGGTCCTACTCCAATCCTGACATTTTTGCTTACCCTAAATTTATTTAAAGAAATCTTCACAGTTAATTTTTAGGTTTTGGACTCACCATACTTAGATTTAAAAAAATATTTTAATAAGGTACCACATAAAAGATTAGCCAAAATAAAAAAGTACATTATTAGAGAAGGGGAAATACTAGTTAACCGGATTCTAGGCTAGGTGGATAACACAAATCAAATGAGAATCCAGTTGAACTTGACCCCTTCTTACAAATTGAATGCCCCAATATAGATAGGTAATTAGTGGTATTTGCTAATCAGTTAATTGATGGCTCTATTAAATAATTAGTACAGTGTTGCTCAAACCATGGTTAAACAAAATAAAAACAAAATGTGGCAGTGGATGCTGCCAGACAGTTATTCTCCTTCTAGTCAGTAGTTCGAGAAGAAAAAAAGTTTGAAGTGGGCACTGCTAGACAGTTGCTTCCTTCTATTCAGCAGTTCAAAATTAGCCCATTGTATTGTTAGTGTTTGATAACAAACAAACATAATAGCATTTAAGTTACTTGGATTGCTGGATTAATCACAATCAGTAATAAGCTAAAACCCTAATTTCAGTTAGTTGATTATTTTCATAATAATCAACTTAATCGTAAATTTGGTACAATCTTAATTTCGATTAATCGATTTTCAAAACAACTGACAACGGTAATAATCAAAAACACTAATTTTGACTAATCAATTAGCTTACATGACACTAATCGATGTATTCACTACTCATAGGTAATTGATTATATAAAATTGTCCAGTTGTAGTCCCATAGGTTAGTGTTTGGACCTTTGCTTTTTTCTAATTCAGTGTTTTTGAGAGGGACATAATTAGCAAAGTCTACTTATACAATTAAACTCTAGGATATTTCTAATGGTATTGAGGATTCTAAGCTACAGCATGACCTGTACCAATTGATAAGTTGAACAAATATCTAACACATGATTTTAAGAGGGGAATCAATAAGTTTCTGAAAAGTATAGAATGAGTTGAGTTATGTTTTTACTTATCCTGAGTAAAGCTGGATGATTAACTCAATTAATCAGTTACCTGTGAATCGATGACATCAATTAGTATCAAGTAAAAACTGATTAATCAAATTTACAGTTAAATTGATTAATGTTATAAAAATAATTAGTGTTTCTGATTATTCCAACTATCCAGTAATCAAAATTAGAATTAAACTGACTAATATCAAGCAAATAATCAGCTAATCAAAATTAATATTTACAATTATTACTATTTTTGATTACTCCAACTATTTAAGTAATCGAAATATTGCTGTTATGTCTGCTGATAGACACAAAGCCACAGAATAGGCTATCTTTGCTCTGCCAACTATGAAAATTTTTTTAGCCTATCTCGTTAGAATAACTGATTAATTGAAAACAATTCATTAATGAGCCCAATGATTAATGATTAGCAAATTTCAATAGTTCAGTTGTAATCATAGTTCAACTACAAGTACAGTCTTGAAGAACGAAATGATGCTTTGTGTCCATAGGTTATATTTATTGTAGTAAATAAAGGGTTAATGTATTGAGTCATCATTATTTAAATCACAGGTTTTATATAGATGAGAACCCACTTAAAAGCAAGCATGAATTTTATTTATGTATTTATAGACATACAAATTAGTGATTACATGTAAAAAAAGTAACTATCTCTATACATATCACCAGTAAGTATTCATTCAGAATACTGTGTATTGTTTTGGTTTACTTAGCTAATAAAAGACACCAATTCAGAAAACATTCAGAGGACTATTATGATAAATGTGGGAATGGAAGAGTTACCTTAAGAGGAGAGGCTATGATCCTTTCTTTTTTTTCAGAAAAAAAGGATCTATATGAAACTTACAAGATTATATGGAAATTAATAAGATAAAAGCCAAAAGTCTCTGATTTACCTTTGCTGCAATGTACTCTGAGGACAACAGGATGAAATTTCATGCATTTAATACTTCGAAAACCCAAGCTAGATTTATTTTTTAATCTTTATATTTTCATGTCCAGTTAAAATTTACTTATCTAGCCAAAATATTACAGCACAGGTGTCACAGTCAAATCATCTATGGCAATTGTTATAAATGAATTATCTATCTATATATATATATGAAAGAGGAAGTTTTTATTTGTTTATTTTGTTCGCAATAGGAAACCAAATGGTTGAACTTACAAATTTTTTAAATAACTTCATAATAACCAGTT
>NW_013667703.1:198945-212223 GCF_000517525.1 Limulus polyphemus
GAATGCAAGCACAAAGAGCAGCTGAAACAGAAAAAGAATGCAATCAAAGACTTCAAGCACAAGCTGCAAGACAGGCTGCTCAAATACAGGAAGAGACTTTGGAACAACATAAAGTTAGACCTCGAACTCAAGCTGAAAGGCAGGCTACTCAAAGACAGCAAGAAACTGTTGAACAGCACAAAGCCAAAGTTCAGTCAGAATCATCAAGGCACACTGGATACAGACAACAAGAAACTTCTGAACAAAGTCAAACCAGACTTGAAGCACAAAAATTAAGACAAATAATTTACAGAGAGCAAGAAACAGAGGAGCAACATGATGTACGACTTCAGACTCAAAGAACAAGACAAGCTCAAACACGATCTAATTTCAAATAAAGCTTTGTTTGGTTAAATGCTTTTTTTATTTGTTGCATCACAGCTTTTATCTACTTACTGAATAATTTGCTGAAAAAAATACTGATCTATGCATTTCAAATCTAAATTTTTATCATGCAACGCTGGGTAACTCAGCTAGTATACAATAGAAACAATGTTACTTGTTTTGTGTTTATTATTTATAAAATACTTTAATGTTATGTTTTTTTGTATACATTTGAGAGAAAACTAACAAACACTTTGAGATAGCAAATTCTACTTTTATTTTGTGATGGATTTGTTTACCATCAATTTATTATTCTTTCTATCATTTAGTTAAACTATGAACTTTTAGTTATATTACAGCCAAAGCACACCAATTTTGAGTGTGTTTGCATTACAAAACTGATACATGCTTCCCCTAGCAGTGACATGTGTTGTGAAAGATTATGTAAATTATGGTAATAGCTAGTCACATTAGATGTAACCTTGTGTTCTAACCACTAAATAAAAGCCCTTCCTTGTTCTTAAATGAGCTAGTTCTCAAAATATACTTTTAGTGTGTTACAACACAAATATATTCAAAATGTATGTATGTATTATATAGGCCTTTTATATAATGTTACTCATTTCACAACAGTATATCCTGTAACAATGTAAGAAATATTTTCTCTGTAACACTAATCTTGTGATATTCTGACATAGAAATAAGCAACTATCTTATGGAATAAGTTATCTTTAGTAATCATGGCTGGTATTTTATAAAAAAATCAAAAATTAATTGATGATTTCTGGCAAAATAAAGGGCGATTTTAATTATACTTTTCTAAAACTCAAAGACAGATGTGCATAAAACAGCCACAAATGAACTAATGATTAGGCTAAAAAAGTAACAATGGTGACCAGCGTTTTGCTATTTTTTGGCAATGGAACAGCACTGAATCAGTATATGCAGTACAAGAAAAAAAAATTGTTTCTTAACTTTCAGTTTCACTTAGTTGGTCTTCAGTTTAACAAAGTATCTAAACTGTGGTATAGACCTACAGACTAAACTTCTCTATATTGCTGCATAACTTCAATGCCATACGTTAACATTAACTTGGGATCTAACTACAGGTAGAAGTGTCACCGAAGTCCAGAAGGATTTAACAAATGGTCGGATGCGAATACATACAAGTTGTGGTTAGGCTTAAACTTAAGAATGCTACGACAGAACTCCTCAACTACATTAATAAAACTTAACACACATGATGCATACAACTTAAATTCTCAAAACAATACAACTGAGGGAAATAAAAGTAAATATTCTACGTAAAAACATCATCTACAAATTTATGGCATTTTCGTAATACACTTATGTGCCATTCTTCGAACTAATTTTCAAGTTTTAGAATCTTACTTAAATACCTGATCCACACATGGACGTCGCCATTTCACTAGGGCACTTGGTAAAACGTGTAAGGATTAGAATTTTGTGCAATAATAATATAACAGTGATTATACTATACGCATATACTAAAAACAACTGAGGCACGAAAAACGCTCTGGCGACTGTAATAATTTATTTGCTCCCTGACAAATAACAAAACTGGACGAATTCAACTATATCAAAATCAGCGTAGTGCAAAGACCTATAATATATACTATCCTACCAGAAGTCATGAAACACAGGTAGTTATGAATAAAACATGTCTTTATTCCGAAAAAATATATATAGTGTTGGCCTTAATGACTGCTTCAATGCATCGTGGAAGACTGTCTACTAGTTTTTGGTAGAAAGCTGGTGGTATTGTGCTTCACTCCTTGCTTAAAGCTTTAGTAAACTCAATTATTGAACAGGGTCGTCTTGGCCTTGCCCTAATTCTGAGTTCTAGTCCATCCCAAGGATGTTCTATCGGGTTGAGGTCGGGCTCTGTGCTGGCCACTGCAGTGCTCCGATGTTATTCTCTTTAAACCACGCGTTCACAATCCTTGCTTTGTGGAGCGTTATCATGTTGGAAGGTGTAAGGGCCAGTACAATACAACTGTTACAATGTAGAACACACAGAATTGTTCGTAACATCAATGTGGGACTCTGCATTCATGGATCCATGCACTGCGACCAATGGACCTAATCCATATCATGAGATGCACTCCCAGACCATGATACAGCCACCTCCAAACTTCACTGTTGGGGCAACACACTCAGGTAATTAGCGTTCCCCGGGCATCCTCCATACACAAACAGTCTCATCAGACTAGAAGAGCGTGTAGAATGACTTGTCGCTTCACAGGACTGATTTCCTTTGATCAACTGTCCAGGTTCTTTGTGACTTGCCTCATGCCAGTCAATGGTGTGCATTTGTTTTTGTTATCAGAGTGTCGTGGAAATACTTATAGGATTGCCTGTGGCTGTTTGCATCTCCAAACACAGGTTTTCTAGGGTCTGACGGCGAAATGAGGTAACCAGCCTTCTCAAGGCGCATCGGCTCCTATCAGTCTGTGTTTTACGCCTATCTGGTCGTTCCTTGGGCTCGTCGTCACCTGTGGACTTCCATTTCTTCAAAACGTTGATAATTGTCAACCTGGGAATGTTTAATTGATGCGCAGTAGCACCTATAGACATATTCCCTAAATGACATCCAACTATCTTTCCCCTCTGAAACTCTCTTAGCTCTTTGCATGTACTCATCGTTCGGCATACGAGTTTCAAATGATGTTCAAGCGAACCACTGATCATTTCTATAGGCCAACTTATTTGCCTATTTCGTCGTCACGCGCATTTTCCTGCAATCAGAGGTGTGTCCCATGTCTTTTGGTAGGATGGTGTATGTAGTTATACTATACACAGATATCGAAAATGACCGAGGTAGGGAAAACGCTCTGACAGTTACTTTGTTCCATGACAAAACTTATATATTATTAAGGATGAAAAACAAACAAATTCATATACACCATAATCATCGCAGAGCAAAATAATAATAATAAAGACAATAATGTACGCATATATTCAAAATGACTGAAGTATGAAAAACGCTATAGCGACCCTGATCATTTTATTGCTCCACAACAAAAGCTGTATATTATTAAACACGAAAACCAAGCGAATTAAAAAGTACCAAAATCAGCGTGGAGCAAATATAACAAAAGCCAATAATATACGATTATATCTAAAATGACGATAGCGCGGAAAATACTATGACAATTCTGATATTTTCTTTGCTCCACACTAATTTTAGTGTCTTGAATTCACCTGGTTTTCGTTTGAGTGATATATAAGTTTTGTCATGAAGAAAAGTAACTGTCAGAGTCGCTAGAGCGTTTTCTGTACCTCAGTCGTTTTCGATATATGCTATATTGTAGATTTTTATTTTCTTTGCTTCATGCTGATTTTGGTGTTTTTCATGCACTTGATGTAAAATTTATTTGTTTGTAAAATCAGTAATGTGTGATTTTTACAGAGCCACATTTATCTCCTACAACCAAAACTTTCACTGCTGTAATTACATTTCATTTTATATGAAATGCCATAAAATATTTTGATTTTTTCGCTCATTTCTGCAGGTTCAACAATACAGAAAAATTTAATTGAATAAATATTTTCAGGTGGGGTCAACTAACTAGTTTTACGTGTAATAACAATCCATCCACGCTATACCCACACCCATTCCATACTTTTCAATTTCGCTGATACTGATATAGTAGCTCCAGGCAAATAATTTTTTTTATAATACATAAAGTTAAAGAAATAAAAGCAAAAATTATAAACATACATCTATCTTGATACTGGTTCTTAATGTAAATTTTCTTGTTTCATTATTATAACTCAAGGATCTTATCGAAAACACCAAGAAGTATCATTCAAAACTCAACATAATTTATCAGTCCACAGTGGCGTAGCAAGTGGGGGAAGGAGGGCTACCCCTCCCACTTTTCAATCTGTCCTAGAAAAATGCATTATGATTGGGAAAAAAAGTCCAAGGAAAAGCAGGAGAATGCATAACATTTAATCTATAATCTAGACTTCGACCGTAATGGATGCATTTATGGCGCACATTCCTTCACTTTAATTGCTTCCTACACCTCTGATTTGTTATAATATTGTTTTGATATAGCTCCTAATTATGAAAAATAACAGTTAGTCAAAAATATATGTGTCATGAAACCTAAGAGAGAGATTGAAAAACAAAATTCGACTTGAGGATTTTTATTGTGTGACATTGTTAGTTTAACAGAATTTGTAGTGCATACTGTAAAGATTTAGACGGCATTAAAGTTAGATAAAACGACCTTTATTCTGAAGATATAATAAAAAAAACACATTTTTTATTTCAGCCAATATTTTGCTATTGCGACTTCGTCAAAACTAGTAGTACAAGAACATAGAAGTACTTATGGCCAAGAGTTAGAGTTTGCTACCAAAGACAGACAGTTGTTTGAAAAAAGCTGTTGAATCTAGGAGAAGTACTATCCTGAACATAAAACGTTCACCCATGCCGCATAGGTTCATTACGTCAATCAGCTTACATTTACAGACCCAGGAAGATCTGTTCCTGTGTGGAGCACCCTAATCAGTTGATTGAACTTTGCCTCTGAGGATCAATCTTAGAACAAGTGAAGGAAAGATGATTGAGGGTTGTCGGAGTAAAACAGTACCTGTTGAGCTGAAACCATTTGGGGAAGTCTCTACAGGATTCCCAGTCTGTTGCCAGCCTTAAGACCACCAATGGCCAGCTGAAAAGGACTTGACGTGATACTGGCAGACAGCCTCCACCAGCCAGATCTGTTTCTCCAGCGGGAGAGACAGTGGGCACCTATGGGTAAGGATTGTGAACTATGGTATGGTGAGCCTTTACAAACCAAAAAGTACCCCATGACGTCGACCATGACAAATAACAACACCTGTAGTTGTATAGGACTGTAGGATAAGTTATGGCTCTCAGCACATTGCCTAACCAAACCACCCTGGACTAGGAACCCTGAATACAATTATCACTTTGAATTTATAATATTAATGGCATCTGAGCCAGGAATTGGCTGAGAACCCACAAGGGAGAGGCTTTGGTCAGCAACACATGTCTCTGTGAGCAACAACAACTAGATATCACTACCAGATGTTTAAGGGAATGTCGTTAGAAGACCTGGGTCATTTTAGATAGGTAAATGCCATGAATAGATGGACACAGGAACAGGCGGTCCAATACCTGATCCTGAGCTTGTAAACTCCAGTTGTTTATGTCATTGAACTCCTGGATGATGAGTAGCAATAGGAATGTGAGACAGTTATCTTCAAGTTGCATCACCGATTCAAACCAGTGGAGATTAGGCTGAGTTAAAGTTTACTGGCACTGAGAGACTGATTGCCTACATGTACAATCTACGCCAATTGATTGGGAAGCTCTACATGGCAATGAGATCCAAATATTTGGAGGAACACTCGTGGATAAATTTATTGGGGGGTCTTCCCAATGAAACCATGAGGCAATGGCTGGGTGCGAGGGACATCCTCGCCCTAACCAATGCAGCTTTCATAGGGACATGGGGTGAAGTGGTAACTTTCTAGAGGTCATTAGAAAGGAAAAATTCTGCAGGAACAATTGTTGTGACTACTGTTCTGGTGAATCAAACTTCTCATGTACCTTCAGCACATCAGACCCAGACAAAGGTTAAACATCCATTTACACATCCAGAAATTGCAATTCAATCTCACCAATTTCTGTTGAATGAGCAAGACTATCCAGGGCCAAACATGGGGAACATGCAACAGCAAGGTCTGTCCATAGGATACATTTGCCACATAGTCCACTCACTGGAGCCACACTGCAGCAAATGGTGTATCTGTTTTGCTTGTAGACTGGCGAGGAACAAGTAAAGGAACTGTCGATATTTTGCCAAGCAGAAAAGATGGAAGACCTATTTGTTCCAGCCAATGGTTCAGCAAATTCCAGACAACTCACACTGTCAGTACTTTGCCAAGCAGCAAGGTAAGCAAGGTTATCAGTAATGGCTGTTGGATCGCAAGTTCAAGATAATCAATAGCTAACAAGAAATGCTGTATAAAAAGAGTTTGGAGCTCAAACAGGCTTGGCCACCAGCTTTGGGGGGGGGGGAGACCTGTTTGCACAAAAGAGTTTAGTTGTCATTCTAGCCCAGTTATTACTAGATGGGGTTTGGAACATACCTGTGAGGTTACAAGAGCTAGATGTCAAGATTCTTGTTGATGCAATAGATGTGAGAACACTACTGGACCTTACAATATTTTGAGCCCTTCAGGTGAGACCAGAATTCTGGCCAGGGAATAGGAACTTCATTCTGGTGAATAGTGATATACTAGATGTTAGAGGAGAGGTTGATATCTGGCTATGTCTAGGAAATGCCACCCCCAGTATGAAGGTAGTTGTCTAGGGCCTCAGATCCATATTGGAATTTTTGGGATAGATGTTCTGGGAAGGTTGTCCATCAATTTTACCTGTACAACAGGTGAACTGGAGTTATAGGAAGAATAAATTAATGCCAGCCAAATTGAGCCCAGGAACAGTGAAATGCACGAGTGCATGTGGTCAATGGAATAACGTTACATCCATATACACAAGTGATGATCTGTGGGTCACTCCAGACAAAACATAGTTTGTCTGTGTCATTTAATACAATTGTAGAAGCCACACATGAAATAACTTGTATGGTGTTCAGAAAGCAGATAGCATTAGCTCCAAAAGTCATATGTACTACAAGGGATAAAGTTCCACTTTTGTTTTGTAATTATGAGTGATTGGTTATTAAGTTGTATGCTGGAATAGTCATAGGCATTGTAAGCAATTTGAAACTAATAGATGCTAAATGTAACTCAAGTGTTGCATTTGTAGCACTGTAGCCAAAAGCAAATACACAGTTACCAAAACATCCGACAATACTGTGTTACGTCTCCGTTTGTTAATTGATTTCCCGTAAATTCGTTCCGACGAAAGTTTAGCGACACAAGTCCTTACTTAATAAAACTGGTTTATTCTTTCCGAATATAACTTTACGATACACTCAACTTCAACAGTCGCGTTATAACAAACACTATAACGAACGAACGTTAACTTCAACAATACGTCTCTCTCTGACTGCAGTTCAATTACTCATTACCTACACACACATTATTGTCCCGTCACGTTGTCACCCTCTTATATACACCAGACTACCCTATATCTAGTAATCTCCCGACAATTCCCGAAGGTTCGAGAGAACGAGTCACGTGACCTCGCTGACGCAACAACTGGTTGGGGATTGTGTGAACATTAAAAACCCAATGCATCACAAGCAGCTCAGTGACATATTGGTTGAATATGCTGATGTATTTGTGGTACTAGATGTCCAATTAAGTTAAACAATGGTGACTCAGCATCACATAGATACAGAAAATGCACATCATATAAAGCAACCACAATGTTAACTTCGCTGGAGCACTAGGGAGATCAACATCACTGAAATATAGTAGATGTTGAAATATGGAGTTATACACCATTCGTAGAGTGCTTAGTCGTCTCCAGTAGTAATTGTTAGGAAGAAAGAAGGCATAGCAAGGTTCTGTGTTGATTCTAGATTTGTGAACATGGTAACTCATTTTTGGACATTTCTTTCGCTGTGAACATATAAATGTCAAGATGCATAAGAAGATTACCATTGGTTCAACACCTTGAATATGGAAAGTGAGCAGGCCCAAGTCTACTTTTAACATAATAGATACTTGTATGAACTTTGTGTCATGGAGATTACTTTGCAGGTAC
Organism: Limulus polyphemus; assembly: GCF_000517525.1. Lineage (NCBI taxonomy): Eukaryota > Metazoa > Arthropoda > Merostomata > Xiphosura > Limulidae > Limulus > Limulus polyphemus. Next base: position 207,050 of record NW_013667703.1, read on the forward strand.
TGCAATGGGAGAAATTTTTAGTCTATGTTGATGATATTTCGGTATTTTGTCACGCTTTTGAGTTTTAGCTGAGAACATAAGAATAACGTTTTAGCAGATAAATAAAGTATACTTGAAAATGAAACCTGAAAAGTATTTGCTCGTGCAAACAGAGATGGAGACTTGCATTATAGGGAGGGATGGAGTCTTCATGGACACTGCTAAGATAGTTGTGGTGAAAGATTGGTCCTAACCTGTGATGACCAATCAGAAAGTTTGCAATTTCCTTACTTTTGCACTATATTACTGACAATTTGAGGCCAACTTCTGCGCATTATTAGTACTATTGTCTACTGTCATGAAATTCGAGATACACTTTGAGTGGAGTGAGGAATGTAATAAAACATTCCAATCACTAAAACTTGCTTTCGTGCATCCTCCAGTGCTAGGCTATCCAAACTAAACTCCCGTTAGATACCAAAATCCAGTTACAATGGAATTGGAGGAGATTATCATAGTTGCAGAATGTAGTAGAACATGTAATTGGGTATGCTAGTCATATGCTTATAGCCCCAAAAAAGCTGCAGTTGTCGTCGTCTTTATGAAATACTATTGCCACAATTGCTTTGATTATTAGTTCACTGTATACGTAGACCATGCTTTACTAGAATGGCTTATAAGCTTTAAAAATCCAGAGAAAATTATATCTTTTGTGATCACAATATTGCAAATATATAATTTTGCCATAATTCATCACCTCACCTGGCAACAAGAAACCTAGATACACTATTTCACCACACAATGAGATTCCACCCACTCTTGAAATCTCCTGTTAGTTGAAACAGTAGCCATTTCTACAATAGCAAAGACAAGCAGTAAAGTGGGAATTTCCATTAGTAGGTGGATGCTAAAAGTAGCAGACCAGGAATTCCTAGAAGAGCAACTTAAGGACCTTAACCTAGTGCTCCCTTCCATTCAGTATGATGAAGCCTAGCCCACATTGATAGAAGAGTAAGGCACATATGCATATTACCAGTGGCACAAATAAGGTCAGTTACACATGCACGATGGTGTGTTGTAGCATTGCTAGAAATCACTGAGATGTGATTCTCTAACGGTGCTGAAACTAGTGCTTCCCAAAACTCTATAGCAAGAAATTCTCCAGGCCTTGCATAACATAAACACTGAAGGGCACAAGTATATTATGCATACTTATGCTAACGATACATGTTGTTTCCTTTGGCCACATATGAGTCGAGATGTTCATTAATTGTGTAAATTCTGTAATGTGTGTGTCGCCCAGAGAAAGAACTGGCTGGAATAGGAAAACACCAACATAGAATTTTCCCACATACTACCACACAGTCCACCCACGAGATACACTTGAAACATTGCTATTAGCTACTTATAAGCTAGAGTAACTAACTCCCTTTTTATTTTATTTATTTTCATAAAGTATTTTTCTTAATCGATAGTTTAGTTTCTAAAATATTCTTGTATTTATCAAAAAATAAAGTAAGGTATTTCTTTAACTGCCTGTCTTTATAGCTGTTATCTTTCAGTTTATCTTTTTCAATAATAGAACATTATCCTTAAAAAATTATAGTTGGGATATAATAATAGTTTTAGTTGAGATATAATAATACATTTTATCAAGATACATGGAATAACGCTATTAGGTATGGGTAGACCAAGTTTTTTTTATTTAATTTCGCGCAAAGTTACACGAGGGCTATCTGCATTAGCCGTTCCTAATTTAGCAGTGTAAGACTAGTCATCACCACCCACCGCCAACTCTTGAGCTATTCCTTTACCAACGAATAGTGGGATTGAGCGTCACATTATAACGCCCCCACGGCTGAAAGGACGATCATGTTCGGTGTGACGGAGATTCGAACCCGCGACCCTCACATTGCGAGTCGAGCGCCTTAATCACCTGGCCATGCCAGACCTAGTAAATCAAGAATGGGAAAATTAAATTATCTTCTTTTATGAAAAATAGTCAATCGCACCGTACCTTCTATAAAAGTAATCTAAACAATTAGCATGTTTAATAATAATAATAATTATTATTATTATGACTTCTATTTATTGTAAGTTCTGTTGGATATATTAAATTTGGTGCAAAAATTCATAGTATTTATAGATATTAAATCATCTATGAAACGGAAAGTGTAAATTTATAAGTTAGGATTTAAAGTCTGCTTCATAAATGAGTTTTCATAAAAGAACAGATACAAGTTGGCCATATTTAAAGAGAAGTTCGTTCCCATTGAAATACCCACCGTTTGCATATATACTTATTCGTTAAAAACAATATAGCTGTTATAAATACAGAAATGGAGTATATTTTTACATTGAATTCTAGTAAATTTAAATTTGGGTATAGTTATTTCATTATTCATAAAGTTATCAAACAAATTATTGAAAACCCTGATTAAATCTTTTAGGTCTATTTTAGTATATAATATAGTAAAGTCATGTGTAAAAATAGAACTGGCAGTTTTTGAAGAATTTAAATTATTTAAACATTTCAAAACTAGAATGTTATTTTTAATAATCCGAAAATAATTATTCTGTTTATTTGAAGACTGTGTTTGTATTTTTTCTAACGAGACATCTAGAATATTGTTAAGTACTATGGAAACAGATATAATGATTGTATTTAACGAATTACTAATAAATCTGAACTTCACAAGATTTTTATGCAATTTTGGAATTGCATATAAAAATGGTAAATTCGTACAAAATAATCTGTATGGATATTTCATTTTTAGTAGCCTTCTTTAAATTAGTAATAACATTATTTATCTTTAAAATACTTTTAGTAAAAGTACTTGTAGTAATATTTTCATTAAATAAAATTTGTGCGTATAATTTTTTACACACAAAACCAAAATTACAACCAGCTTTATCAATCGAGGTAATAACGAATTGTTTTTGAATTTATTTTATTTTCAAAGACTTTGAAAGAAATGTCTAATTTATATCGAGATAAGTTTAAGGTTCTTAATGTATTCTTTATAGAATTAATAAAAGATAATTTCTATTTAAAAAAGAAACATGACGGATAATAGGGTTGTATGCTTACTTTAAGAATATGATCACCAATATTTTTTTGTAAGTCTTTTAAGGTCCCTAAGTGGCACAGTGGTATGTTTTCGGACTTACAACGCTAGAATCCGTGTTTCGATGCCCGTGATGGGCAGAGCACAGATAGCCCATTGTGTAGCTTTGTGCTTAATTACAAACAAAGTCTTTTAAGCTTTCACATTTTTTGTGCGTTTTAAAATTCTATATTTAGTTGCTTTCTTTAATATTGATTGTAATTCTTTATCATTGACAATTTATAAATTTAATGTAACTATATGATTATGTGTGTTTTTCTTATAGCAAAGTCACATCGGGCTATCTGCTGTGTCGAACCCCCTGATCTTAGCGTTGTAAATCCGTAAACGTAGATATCTTTAAAAACACTATTATTACAGTTACAAGGTAAATTGTGAACTTCTATTTGATTAAATTCTTAAAGATTTTTTTTTAATAGTTAACGAGAAGAGGTCCTATGGGTTTATTATATTTAGAACCACTATCGGTTGAAACGATTTTATGGGGAAAATATCTTCTTGAATACTTTTATGGATCAGAGAGGGTAAATATAAATCATCATAAATTTTATGTTTAAAATAAATTAATATATGAGATTTCTATTTTTTCTTTACTGAAGGGAGTATAGGTATGCGATTTCATTTTAACCTAAATTTAATCAGAGCTATAATTAAGTCTTTAACATGAATATTTTTAAACTCAAAGTTTAACAAATATTTGGGTCTTGCATTTGTTAATTCAAATACTTGTTTTATTATAAATTTCACGAGATTAACAGATCGGTCAAGTACAGAATCCAAGTATTTAATAAAAACTTTCAAAATCACTCGATTTCTTTCTATTTTACCTTTACCTCTATTTTTATTTTGTATATTTCAACAAATATTTGTTTGAAATATATTTCTGATTCAGCAGTTTTATTTTGAAAGTTCTGATTTAATCCATAAGGGTAAAGAGTTTTTCCTTTCATAATATTGTCACGTCTCTGTTCGTTTGTTAATTTTCCGTAGAAATTCTTTCCGAAGAACTTCAGCGATACAAGTCCTTTCTCAAATAAAACTGGTTTATTCTTTCTCAATACAACTTTGCAATACACTTAATTTCCACAGTCGCACTATAACAAACGCTCTAATTCACAACGAACGTCTCACGTGCTCGACTCAACAATATTCTCTCTCTCTGTCCGCACTTCAATTACACATCATTACATTGTTGCCGTCACGTCTTGACTGTCTTATATATAAAAGAATACCGAAACCGAGTAAACGCTAGAGCATTCAGGAACCTTCGGGAATATGACGTGTAACCAGCGTCACGTGACCCCCGCTGTCGTAACACTGCCCCTTCAAACACAAAATTAAAATTCAATTCAATTCAATTAAAACTCTTAATTTTACGGGACGTATCTTCTTCCGTACTGGTCTCCGTCTCGTTGGTTTCTGCTTCATGTGGGGTTCATCTGCTTCATCAGGAAATGTCCTATCATCGGTAACAGTCACATCAGTGGTAGTGACTTCATCAAGGGCTTCACTGTTTCCCTTCTCAAAACTGAGTAGAGTTTCTTCTTTGACAGTGGCTTCTTCAGGTGACACGTCTTCAGCAGCGTCATTTGTTCTGTTGTTCACTTCGTCCCAACTGAAATGTCCTAGACCGTGATAACGCCAAAGCCTGTTGGCATGCACCACCTTTGGCTTACCTCGCCGACCACATTTTATCCAGAAGATCACGTCTGAGAGACGATCCACTATGTCATATGGGCCTTCCCATGGAGAAGACAACTTAGGAGACTTCCCTTTGGTCTTCCTGGGATTACACAAACACAACTTGTCTCCTGGTACAAAGCTGACTTCAGTAGATCTCTTATCATAAGATAACTTCATCGAATCAGCAGAAGTTTTCAAGTTTGAACGCACTTGATGATGAATATCATCCATCCTTTCCAATAACACTTTCACAAACTCTGACACATTCTCAGGCAACTCTTCATAAAGTGAAAGTCCTGTTAACAGATCCACTGGCAACCGAAGTTTCCGACCAAACATCAACTTTGCTGGAGTGTATCCAGTGGCTTCTAATAGCCGAAGCTA
>NW_013667704.1:0-29135 GCF_000517525.1 Limulus polyphemus
CCAACGAACTGAGACATAACAATATAACGCTTACAATTCTGGTATTTTCAAGTAACTGTTAATTTCCTAACAGGTTACAGACAGATCTGCAAACAACTATGATTCGTTCAAGAAGTAAAAAAGAATATACTAATCAGATAATTTAATTGAGTATTCTTAAAATTTATGAAATAATTAGACTGGGCAAAGTTTGTAAAAATGAAAATAATATTTATTGTAAGATAGACAAAAAGAAAACACAGCATGCATACATGTGTACACTAAAAAACAGTCACTTCTACTAGGCTGTGCTTAATACTACAGTTTATTTCTCTCTCGAGATAGAAATCTGTCGAACTAAACTCGATTATCTTAATTATGAATAAATCTTTGTTCTGTAACCTCATGTAGAACTGAACCAACATAAGTGTGCTGTAATTCGAAAGGAAACTCACTTTCTTTCTCCAGGCATCATCCTGTAACCTTTGTTTTCTCACAGCATTTGTCGGCTGTTATACTCAGAAAACATTATACTCTCCCAGCAAACATTGTTACAGTGCCAGTCCTTTTAACCACGATACTATATAATGCTGCAATATTACCTATTATAGGGAATAAAGAAAAGAAGGTAACTAGGACAAAATAAAGTTAATTACTTTCGAAGCCATATGTTGCCTCCATTTATACAACGAACTAAATAACCAAAGTATTTTTAAAATTTCTATATCACTTATGCATGTACATGGATATAATATGCTTGCATATTACACTTTCCTCCCTCTTTTCTGTTAGGTTTTATCCAAGCTGACAATTAAAGTCAGTTTTAAAAATAATTAAACCATACCCCTCGGAGCACTTGCATGTCATTAGGATGACAGACACAAATCCGTTAACAGTGGATTACATTTAACTACAAAAGCATAAAAAACAAAGTGGCCCTTTGCCTTAGCTGACCTTCTTCCCAGTCAAACAGAACCCAAAGTTCCATCCATCTGGCTACAAGCTTCTGACAGTGGCGCTTGTGCACTGAAATCTGCTTTAATGTGAGCTGGTTAGTGATCACATTGGATGCCTTGGAAGAAGTTTTTGTGCTTGGCCTGTTCCGGGATGTCTATCATGATCTCTTCACTGGTGATTCCTCAGGGACTACAGTGGTATGGTATATGTCTTTGCAATCATCTGGCACCTCCAACCCATGAGACCAAAGCTGTCTTATTCTCATTGGTGATAAAAACCATTGAGTGAGTCATTTGGCTTGGCTGTATCATTGTTTCTCTGGTCTTCAATGCTGAGATCAAAGTCTTGCCAAAGTTTGTCCCACCTTCAATTTCTCAGGACTTTGATGTCCCTCAAGATGCACCCAGTGCTGAAAAGCTCTTTTTAGGATTTGAATTGTGATGATTCCATCCAAGATACGAACACACCTGTCGTCTCCTCCTTGTGGTTTTGCTGCACCTTACAATGGGACAAATCAATAGACCACTCTTTTCTTCAGTGTTTATTTCTTAAGGTGGTGTCAAGAGTGATATTGAGTCCAGCTTTTACATTTCTTGGAGACATGGCTTCTCCAGATTCAATGTTGTCGACTCCAACTGTCCAATACTGGATATTTCTACACATTGTAGGCAGCTTAGCCCTGGGAGATATTAATGCCAACATGTTTCTCCATGGGCTTATTAACAGTAAACGTTAACCCAGCACTCTCCATTTCCTCAACAACTTCTCAACCCTCACTATAGAGGAAAGCCTAGGTACCTGGAAGTATCTACAAGGTTTCAAAGTTTGATGAGGAATCCATTTTCACAATCAGAAATAAATCGAAGACTCGCAAATATGATTCATTAGAACAAAGCAGGAGAACCGCTGATTAGTCGATTAAAGAAAGAATGACTTTTAAACTAAAAGTCCGGATTCGAATTCAAAGGTTTACCATGATCTATTTGGTCAAAGTGTGAACTACGTATTGATCAAATGACACATCTACAAGCTTGTTGTGTATTCGTGGTCATCACCCATATAGCATGTGTCCAATGAACATGAGGGCTTTCCTATCCTCTAATTTCCCTAAGCTTACATTCAACAAACTCTAAGTCTACTGCTGCCATGCTGGAATATAGTTTACTGTGTAAACATAACAACTAATTGTTATAAACAGCTATGCTTTAGTGGATGCCATATTTATGAGTCTTGAATTCCATCAAGTAGATAGCTCAGTTTGCTACCAAGTTAAACTACTGAAGCAGCTCTGTAGCCATGCTTTACAAACTGTATAGTTGATCATGTTCCAAATATACAACGATGTATAGCACTGTACCATTTAAATTAAGCAATAAATGCTCCACCATTTGTTTTCGGTTTCAGGAAATCCATGTGGTCACCCAGTGAAACCACTTTAGAAAGTGATACACATTTTATTTCAACTAAACCCTAAAAGATGGAGGAGTGACAGAATTCACATATATGTCTGAGAGGCAGGTAGAAGTTGGATGGCAAACTTCGTACACACATTGCAGCTTACCTCTGATGCTCCAAAAACTTTATCCAGTGAGGGGATACTGATAGTGTTATATGCCAGACTTCATGGTTTTATGTAGAAACTGCCTCAATTTGTGTGAGAAAATTTGTAGTTGATCATGCCTTCTTGGTGACTTGCCATCTGCTCCTTTGATTTCAGTTTATCTTTATTCAGTCTAATTCAATCATTGCTATTTGAAGTGCCAGAAAGTGATTCAGACATTTTAGTAAATGGTAAATGAGAAAACTTTGGAATATCCTTCTTAATGCAGAGAAACACCCTGCATCCAACTGAGGAGTCCCCTGTTTTCACCCTTTGACCATTCTGGTTCTCCTTCACTCTACTAAAATTATTTTCAGAACATAAAGGTATTGCTTAATTAATTTCTCACAAGAATGCAAGGAAGAAAAATAAAAAAAATTGACTCAAAGAAACTGACGGTACAAATAAGCTATTACTTCCATATTGGTTATATCCTGATCACCATCACCAATATTTGTTCAATCAAGGTTATCTGTGATGATCTTAGGTTACATCTGTGCACTTTTACCTGACTTTCACAAAAACCAAGCAGTTCATGGAATTAATATGAAGAAGAAAATGGGCTGTGTGATTTATGATGTTGAATAAAATAGGCTAGACACGTTCTTGAGATCAAGATAAAATAAAACAGAAACGCATTAATTGCTGAATAAAGAAAAAAGTTTAAGATAAAAACAAGTAATTATTCAAGTGAGATAAATATAGATTACACAATAAAAAGATAGAAAATGGGGTGAGACAAGAGCAGAAGTTCCATAAGCAAATCTTGGATCCTTTATTCTGCACTCTTCAAAGGCTAGATTAGATTAGAAAGAGTCAAAACTGCATAGAAAAAGTACATTCTTTTTATAACTAACTAATTAGAAAAAGGGGCCCTGAGTGTAAACATGTAACTGTTATATTTGAGAATCACAAAGTTAAGAAGGACACCATACAACTATCTCACAAAACAACAGATAAGCTGTTTGACTGGTCAAGCTGCAATGAGTAATACCCCAATCTGTAATTTATCATGTGATCTGAAACAGATTTAGATAGTTACAGAATTAGAACATAAAAAATATGGATTTTATATATAAGAAGTATACATTATAGGAAAATAGGACACTTAATATCTACATACTGTAACTCTACCCACTTCACTGATAATAATTCCATTAACAAAAAAGATAAAGGATATAATCTCAAGGTATTACCTGACCTCCCAGTGGAAAAAAAAATCATTGTACTCTGGCACTTAACATAGTGTTGTGCTTTATAACAATATTTCCTGTGACAAGTCATATGTAACACCACATGGAAATGACCCAGAACAATATGTAGCCAGAGTGAAAATAACTTATCAACATTTCTTGACTAAAATCCCATTTTAAAAACCACACACAGAAATACTAGAAATACTTATGTGTGAAAGAGTTTGAAAATTCTAGGTAAATTAAAATATCTGCCTTACTAAACTAAAGAAGACAGGAAAGAAACACAAAAATATGTTTTGCATACCTCATTGTGTTTTTATTTGCCATTTTTGGATGAGTTTAATGTCGTTTTCACTTTACTTATTCTGAATATTGTATACTTGAATTAGGGTAGTTTTTATGTTATGCTAATCTAGTTGTGTGTGTATTAAAATAATATCTTGATTTCTATTATGTATAATGAGTTTGTAAGGTTATTTATATGTGATGATGGTGATATTTATTAATGTATGTTTATTGGATCATTAAATATTTCTCAAATGCACTGTGTATTTATCTCATAAATGGTTAAATCTACACCTTTTATGCATATTACACTCTTGAATAAATCCTCCTTCTAGTTTTATGCCATTCAGTCCCAGTGGGGTCCACATATTGCATCATATTATTATTATTTTTAAGTGCAAAGCTTCACAACTGGCTACCTGCAAGTACTGTCCTATCACAGGAGGAATTCTTCAAGAGTAGGTGGTCGAGTGAATTCACTGGTGGCTCCATTTTACATGATGCTTCAGAATTGGTCTCGACAAGAACCCCGGGCTCTTCAGCAGGATAAGCAAATTGTTCTATGAAATTCCCCATTGGCTGTTCTTTCACTTACGTACTTCCAAAGACTGTCGTGGTGGATGATCTTGGATCACCTATCATTGTGTATTCTATAAACCACATCACAGATTTTTCATATGATACTTATGAATACCTGCTTAACTTTAGTTTGTCATTTTCTTGTGGCTGTGATTGTACATCCATATCATGTCGCCTTGATTATATCTAGTCTTGTCAGTGTTAACATCATAGTGGCTTTTCATTTTATCACTAGTTAATTTACTTTTTCCAGTATAAAGTCATATATGACCACAATGGTGTTCCTTTCCTTAGTCTCTTTGCACATCCTATATAAGACTCTGCTGAGTGCTTATCAGCAAGATGTGAGAACAGAGGCCCAGTATTAATTTAAGTTATCTCCGAAACACCAATGATGATTGTGTGCTACCTGTAGCTTTTCTGTATTTCTGTTCCATAACTCGTAAGTATTTTTTGTTTGTAGTTAAGCACAAAGCTACACAATGGGCTACCTGTGCTCTGCCCTCCACGGGTATATAAACCCGGTTTCTAGTATTGTAAGTTCACAGACATATCGCTGTGATACTGGGAGGCAACTCATAAGTAACAGTGGTAGATCTTAATCCCACATTTTCTGATGTTCATCCACTTAAATGGCTATTGATTTTAAAAATGTAGAGTTGTATTTCTTCGCCATGCCATCAGTAAATGGATGAAAGGCTGTTGTACTGGTTTTTTATTCCAAGGATCTTACACATTTCTGCAAATAAGGCCAATTAAAAGTTCTGTTTTTGAGCTGAGTGAAGTTCCATAGACACCCCAAATCTTTAAACAAGTTCATTAATGAGAGTCCTTGCTAGAGTTTCTGCTTCGTGGTTAGGAACAACATATGCTTCTGGTCACCTTGTAAAATATTCCATCATAACCATGGTGTATTTATTCCTACTGTTACTCTGTGGCAGAGGAAAATGCACATTGGCTGCAACTCTCTTATTTGGTGCTCCAACACAAGAATGCTATTGATGACAAGGAACCCACTTTGAGACTAATAATGGTTGCTGTTATGTTAAACTTGTATTAAAGTTTTTCTTCATTACCCATTCAAGCCGTCTCCAATCATTACAATACTGTTATACCTGTGACAGTACCCATATTGTGACAGTACCCTTTGACACAGCATACTTTGCAAAATTTACACAAATTCTTTACAAATCCTCAGCATACATCCCAATAGAAGTGTTCTTTTATTCTCTCTCCATGTCTCCTTAATATCCAATTGTCTAGCTGTTGGAAGGCTATTTAGTGTCATTAAAGCTTATCCTTTGAAATGGGCAGTAAGATGAACAGTTTGTCACTTACTATTCCACCCATTCATTTTAAAAATTATTTAGAACTGACCCTGATATGCCTTCCATGGTACCTTTTCATCATAATACATTGTTTTCTTGATTGGGCAATGTTGTTGAACTGGCCAGCTAAATTCTGGAACTGGATTTAGTAGTGACATGGTTGCATTAGTCCAGAAAGGTCCTGCAGTAACAAATGACACAGCAGTAGTGGTCATAGATATAGAACAAATAGGCTTCTATACTATATTTTGTGGTGAATGGTGTTTTAGTTTATAATTCTTGGGCAGCACAAAAAAAAAGTTGTGGATGGTTAATCGTTGCATTCACCAATTCGTTATTTGTTTTTTATTCTGTTGCCGATGTTCTTTTCTACTTCAATGATCTCTTTTTTGTACTTTGATTTTTTATTCATTACAACCTTTCTGTACTTCATCTATGTTTCTCTGTACTTGTTCAAGCTAATTGTTGTGATTCCTCTGTAAATCTCCAATAGCTTCATTGAACTTTTCTTCAATCATATATATATGTTTAATACTCCTTTAAATATGATATATCTTTCTTTTAACTCCTCTCTTAAATTCCTGTCTCTTTCTTCTTAACCTTTTTTAAATTTTATGTTTTGTATTCGAATTTTTGGTCTATTTCCTCTTGTTTTTCTTTTAATTTTCTACACATTTCTTCTTGACCTTTTAAAAAATTTTTTATCTTTCTTTCATCTTCATTTTGTTTTTATTTTCTGTCACACTATTCTAATTTTTTGTATCCTTCTTAGTGTTCTTTTAATATCCTTTCTCTTTATTCTTGATCTTCCTTTAATTTTCTCACTCTTTCTTTTTGATTTTCTTTTCATTTTTTCTCTCATTACTGTTGACCTTCTTTTAACTGTTTCATTATCTCTAATAAAATTTCTACTTCACTCCATGATCGGACTTACTATCTTTAAGTTGACGTTTAGTCAAAGTTCTATTTTATTTTCACCAAAATAATCCCACTTCTTACACCAACATTGTAATATGTTCTATTGTTGGGTGGGTTCTTTTGGATTATTTGGTAAAAATAATGCCTAGTCCAGTCCATGTAACCATGACGAATTAATTATTTCTTCAATAAAGTTTGACACGTTCTATATTCTCTTTCACACAAGTTGTAGGTCTAAATTCTGAAACGACGTTTCAGCTATAATTTCGTAACTAATGGTATTATGTATATTGTATTAACTTACATAGTTTAGACATATAAATAACACGCAAACTCACTAAATATACGCAGAAATGTTGATTCATAGCTTTTCAAACAATGACTTGAATTTTTCGTCGAATACTCATTAACTGATTTAATCATGACTGATTAATCATATTTATATCGCACCTTTGTTTCTACATGCTCCACAATATCTCGATTCTTAACTTTTAATTTTATGAACTTATTCGATTTTAACGTCATGCGTCCTTTAGTGAGCATCTAAATTAAAACATTGAAAATATAGCTTACAACAATAAAAACTGAAGCTAATGACGATTTTTCATCAATATATGTAATGATTAATATGTTTTGCAAATTTAATTGATGTATTGTTAAAATTTTTAAGTGTAATTTTCATCAACTCAGTTAACTTTCAGACCTAACTATGTTATAGATATGTCATAGTAGAAAAAATTCGTGACTTTTAAATTCCATTATTTTCACGAATCGTGTTCTATAGCTAGAACGTGTTGTTTGTTTTTCTAAGAGGAATTACAATTATTGTAACAAGATCACATATATATATAAACTGAATAAACAAGTAATTGTAGTGTGTATGAGAAAGCCAGAAAACAACAACAACAACAACAAAAAAAAAAAACGGAAAAGTTAGAAAGTGATAATGACTTATTTTTACTAAATTAAACGACCTCGAGGGACGTCAGAACTCATTCTGGTTTTACTTTTACAAAGTCTAGTATACTGGCGTACGATAGTCAACATATTCAATACTAGTTTTACTTTCTTGGATAGGAGGTGAATGTTTGTGATAAAATGCAAGTTATAAAGAAAACAGAATGAAGCTTGTCGTACACCAAAAGAACTTCAGCGGTAGGCACAATATTTAAATCATTCAATGATTCATGTTTCGAGGTGTTAATAATTATAAAATCAGCATTGTAGAATGATTAAATTTGATTATTTTGGATGTTAATTTATTTAAACACATTACTCATTTAACCGAAAATATAAGAAATAGGAACTAAGGATTAAGGAAGTATAAGTTATAAGCAAATTTAAGTATAATTTAAATAATAAAGCCTAAAGGTCAACATTATCAAGCGAATGCTACATTTCTACCATCATCCACCTTCGATAAGAATTAAGATCCATACAAAAACAATAGTTTTCAAGAAAGATTGGTAGTGGTATTTCAAGGCAAGGGAAGGAGGCATAAACTGCAGCTGGAATACTTCAGCATTATGACTCTGAACTTCAGACTTCTTTGTACATAGGGTAGTTTCTGAATAAGTAAATGTATTCACAATGACAAAAACGTTGCATGTAATTTTTGGGAACATAAAACATGTTCATTAACAAGGTATATGCAATTTTATGCATGAAATAGTATGAATTAAAATACTGTTAATAACAGTCACTTATAACTTTTACATATGGAGACATTGTCTCTAGTCCTGTTTCAGAGCACTTACATACATTTTGTTTTTACCTTTGACCCCTCTAAAATCAAAAGAGGGTACAAATCTGAAATAGGTCTGCTTCAGTTTATTGGGGTTGTCACAAGGTGCCATTGTGCAATGTCTCATCTACATTTATTGCAGTATACAGAAATGTCAGGCCATAAACAATAATTTTACAAAATATTTTTAATTTTGACTTCTATAAAATCATAAGAAAGGCACATCTTTTTTGTAATTCTACTTCAGTTTGTGGGAGTGGTAAGATACCTTTGCACAACGTCTTATCTGGAGTAGTAAAAACATAAAGAAATATCACCCCAAAAACCACAATTTTATGATTTTATCTTTGACCCCTGTAAAAATGTAAGAAAGTCACAAATCTCAAATCTGTCTTTTTTAGTCTATGGGATTGTTGCAAGCTAACTTTTTTTTACCAACTTTCATTTGGATTGATGGAAATATAAGGGAACTGTGGCCAAAGTATGTGTGTTTTTTAATGTTTCAACTTTGACCCCAAAAGGTGTATATGACATCCAGGTTTCATGATAATCAGCCTAGAAATATTTAAAGGACTTGTGCACAATTATTATTGATGAAAAGAGAAGAAAGAAACAAGAAATGCAATATAACTTTGTCCCTATGGGAAGACATAAAAACTACAAAGTTCATAATGAAACTTTGTAGAATGGATGGCAACTGCATGTTGTAGAGACACAAATGTAGAGGACGACATTTCGAAAGTCTTCTGCCTTTCATCTTCATCCTCTACACTTTTGTTTCTACAATAGGCAGTTGTCATCCATTCTACAAAGTTTCATCATGAATATTCTGCCTAAACAATCTATCAGAGAATACAAAGTTCATATTTAATTTGCCTCATGTTGATCATCACTTTGTTAGCTTATCTTAGGATTTTCCCTAGTATTAATTAGATTAGGCTAATCTGGCCCAAGAATTAAAAATAATATAAGCTTGAAAGAGTTATGACCTTAGATACAAGAAATAAGTCTACTTGCAAGGTGCTAGCATGCTATGCAGATCAAAAGTTAGTCATTGTAATTTGTATACACTGCACAGTTAGGTAAGATGAAAGTATTTTTGTGCCAAATAATATCTGGATCTAATTTAGGGACTACCAGGTTATATCACATCTATAATGATTTAATATTTAAAATCACTGTGAATTATTATTGCTATCTACTGCCAGGTCAGACATGACAAAATCTGGCCATTAAAAATCCCTGATTAAAGAAAAAGTTTCTGTTTAGTGAGAAGGTAAGATTGTAACTTGTCATTGTAATCAGTTTAGTATTTTTCTATATGATAAATATGATACATTTGTGTACATTGTGTATCCACACATGAGAAAGTTTAAAGATTAACATAATTATAGATTTTGCAATTTATAATTTTCATGATATGCATTAATGTTCAGTTTTAATTGCATCTTATAAATACCATTTTAATTTATCTAATATGTGTGTATCTTATAACTAATGTACATCACTTTTCTTCGCATTTATTCTTGAGGTTGGTGCAACATCATAGTCATGTGATTTTGCTTAGTAACACAATCACCATCTTGACAAAGGGGCAAACAATAGTGAAGCGAGTACAGCTGTGAATATGTATACACTTGTTACTGCTGAATCTCCTATGCTGATTCTTTAATTATCATATACATATTATTGTTTGATAGTCAAATTATCAGTTGCAATGTCTTATGAATACATGGAGAAGTTGTCAGCCGAGGCATTAGTGAGATATCAAGTAAAGTTACAATTAATTGGGCTTGATTCTTGTCCATGCCAGCATCTTGCCGCTTCATAGATCAGTCACCTGACAGGATGGCCCAGTGTGCAGTACCCAGATGTGTACGATTACCTTGTGGAAACACCGGGTATGTAATTTCTCTTTTTTTGACGAGTATGTCAGGTTTTGCACCATCTTTTTTTTTATGAAGTCTCTCATTTATTTTGCCATGAAATGTGATTTAGAACCAGGAGTTTGGACATAATAAGTCTAGTCTTTAGTAAAATGAACATGGGTATACTGTGATTGACTTTTTTCCTATTGATTTTGCATGAAATCAGAAAAACTGGACACAGATTTTTTTTTTCTGCAAAGATGACAAACATAAGCATGATTCTTATTTGAAGTGTACTGAAAAAGTGTTTGATTTTGTCATGTGTGTTGGCAAAAAATCTACATGACTAAACTGTAGTTGAGACAAATCGAAGATTATAAAAATGTTCTTGGAACTGTGTACTCACCTGATCTTGATCTTGTAGTCTGTTAGAACTGACTGTCAACTATCAACTTTAGGTATCAATTTACACATTAGCTAGGCAATAATTATTTTCAAAAGTGAAGTTCTTGGCAAATAAAATAATGATAATAATAATTATTTCTTTCACTAATTTTTTATTTTATTTATTATTATTATTTTTTGTCCAAGGCAAGAAGCCATGAAAAACTTACGGTCATTGGAAGTGCACAAGTTTTTCATCTCTGGCTGGGTGCAGACAGTGTTTCACAAGAAGGTCGGAGGTCAACTGAGGGTGTAATCGTTGCAGCACACTGTGACTGCATGGCAGTGTGAGTCACTTCTTTCATTTAACTTTTTTGTTAATTTCATGAAGAGATATAACATTACTGAATAGAATTTGAAATCATGTAAGACTGAGCATTCCCATAATAAACATTAAAATTAGATATCCTTTTGGATTTTAACCATTTTCTTAATTTTTTCAGGTGGGGTGGGGTGAATGAAATTTGTAACCATGTAAAGATGAGCTCTCTCATACCAGACATAAACAGTATGATTAGATATACTTTAGGAGTTGAACCATCTCATGTATTTTTTCTTTCTCTCTTTCCAGGCTTGGAGAAAGTTGCTTGCACATTGCAGCTCTGCTCTTGAAAACTGATACAGCCGTCAGGATGTGCCTCATCATGTTAGCCTGTACTGATGAGTTATGTAAGTGGAACACGTGCTTCATGTCAAAAATCCAGACAGCTCCTGTGAGTGAGAACTGAATCTCATTCACAGGAACTGCCTGGATTTTTACATGAAGCACGTGTTCCACTGACATAACTGAGTGAGATCTGGTTCTACTCCTCAGAGGCTAAGGAAAAACTAAACAATTTCAAGAAGAGCAAATCTGAACCTTCTCCTGCAACAGAGGAGGAGCAGAATCGCTTCCTCGATTCACTATCAGAATGTACATGTCCTACAAACTTTGTGGGTCTCTCAGCCTACATGCAATATACCAAGAAAGGAGGCACCGACTACCATCAGACTGCCATGAAACACTTCAAAAACTCTTCGACATAAAGAACAGAAACCTCACTGATGGAGAATTACAACAAGTTTGGGACATGGTCAATATCAGTATTACAGCAGATCAAGTGAGCTATGTGGAGAGCTCAAGTAAAGCACAGGCATCCTCACTTGTTTGGCACAATCAACAGGCAAGCCGAATTACTGCACATCAAGCAATGAACACTTTGTTTAGTCGCTAGCACCATCCCTAATCAAGAAAATATGTCAAGCAAATCTGGTTCCATTGAAATGTGGAAGAGAGCACAAACATGAAGCAATCCTGGTGTATTCTTCAATAATGAAGGGCTCTCTTAGGCAGTGCACGACACTGAAAGCAGGCTTTACCATAAGCCAAACTCACCCCTTCTTTGGTGTATCACGAGACGGTTATGTGAGCTGTAGCTGCTGTGGTAAGGATATCATTGAAGTAAAATGCCCTTATGTTCATAGGGACTCTACTGGAGCCAATGCCACAGAAGGCAGGCAATTCTGTTTGGAGAGCAGTATGAAGTTGAAGATGACACATTCCTACTACACACAGATGCAGCTGTAGATGATGGTCTGCAATGTTCAGTATGGTGACCTTGTAGTATGGACAAAATATTCATGTCACAAACAGAGAGTTGAGCTTGATGAATACTTCATTGGAACTATGATTGTTAGACTTCAGGCTGTCTGGAGGATAGCAGTTCTACTGGAACTTCTGACTCGTAAAATAGAAGAGAAACCTGGTCTTGCTGGTCCGTCTACATCTCCTGCATCAGTCGAAGCTAGTCAGGTCTCGTATTGTACATGTTGCAGTCAGGATGAGACAGACGACATGGTCATATGCAATAGGTACAATGAATGATTTCATCTGAAGTGTTGGAAGCTGACATGCAAATGCAGACATGGTATTATAAATAGTGCAAGAAGGACAAAAAAACACAAATTGCAGTTGGTAAATTGATCCAGCACTTACTAGCTTATGAATGAACATTTATTTTCTGTAAAAAAATTATTTGTCATATATCATATGTATTTTCTGGCTCATTAGAATAATGTACAATGTATTTTTATCTGAATCGCAGAGAGAGCAGTAAAATTTCTTAAATAAAATCACCCTCTTGTGTAATTGTTGTCAATATGATATGAAATGAATTTCTAAATTAGCTTTGTAAATTCAGAAGTTTATGATTTTGTAAAGTTGTATAAATATTCAACTTATGAAATGAATATAACTACTTGTCCTTTTCTGTTTCTGTTTAGTGATGTGTACAATTTTTATTTCCAAAAGTATACAGAAATTAGTGGAAATGTGAGTATAAAAAAGTATGTAAGTGCCATGGAACAGAGTAGAGCCAGAGAACAGACATGAGGTGTACATGAATGTAGCTGTAATGGAAAATGAGAAAACATGAAGAGTAGTAGAGAGAAAGAATGAATTATGTAACAATACAAAAGAAACAAGAAAAAATGTTTTCTATTTATTGATAAAGCAATGACAACACTGGTAGGACAAGAACCCTGTACAAACTAGCACAGACATCACTTATTATATATGATGCCTTCATCCAGGTATAAGAATGTAGCACAGACTCTAACAATCTTATCAATGCTTGCCATATTTTTTTCACTGAGTTCATCTGAAATTTGTTTCATGCTCTGAATGGGTAGAGGGCCTTGCAGGATTGTCTAATGCTTTTTCAGCTGTCCTATTACACATTCAATATGAATTCAAACTGAAGATATTTGCCTGGATGTCTTCATCTCTACAGTAGAAAGGTGGCTTTTACTCCTGTTAAATGCTGGAATGAGAAGATTTATGTCACATGCTGCAGCCATTTTTTCCTGCAAGGTAAAACCTCTGTTTGCAAGTACCTGGTCCCCGGGCATGTGATATTTACTTGACGTGAAATCCGATTCCCTAACAATTTGTATATCTGATGCTCTTCCTCCATACACCTTTGAGATGTAATTTATATGTCCAAGAGTGCTGCATGATATAAAAGCTTTGACTGTACAATGATGCTTGTAGTTGCTCCAACATTGAGCTCTGGCCTTTAGAGTTTTAGGTGCATCAATAAACATTTCAAAGCAAGCAACTATACAAGTGAGATGTGGAAATTTGTTTTTAAAGACTAGAAGAATAACTTGGAAGATCCTTGCTCTATCCTGGAATTATATAAGGATTCCTATTTTGGTGTGAAGTAGGTCTATCCATTTCCAGAAGTAGTCAGTTGTAGTATTTCTTTTGATTCCTCTTATTGTTGCCAGAAGATGGAAGGAAACATTATGTCTCAATTTCACAAGAGTTAAAAAAAAGTTGGTCACAAAGAGGAGGCTACCTTTTGTTGTTGCTCTGGCATTCATAAATGTGCTGAGAAATACAAATAGTTGATAATAAATCTACCCAACTGATGCCTGTAAGCATCTTGCATTTTTCATTATTTCCCTCAACTACAGATGCAGATAGGTTATTGTTCAACAGTGTATTTTCAAGTTCTTTTAGTTTGTCTTGAGTAACATCCCATTCCTGGCATAAGGCATCCATTTCAGAGTAGAGCTGCCCTCTTTTGCTTTCTTCCAGTGGAGTGGGGAGTAAGGATGGGTGTCTCAGGCTCTCTATCCTCTGTGTATGGACTATCAGGCCTGAGTGGTGATTCTTCATTGATAACTCAACATACTATTTACTGTGATTTTTCTGTGCTACTGGTGCTTCATCTGCATACAATGAATGGTGAAATAAACAAAAAAAAAATATGGTTACTACTGTGCATAAAAATAAAGATGAAAAAAAGGTTGTGCATCAACTTTTTTTTCTCCAACTTGTTTTTAAAACATACACTTGAAATACAACTTCCCATATGTTAATTTTCTTTCCAAAAAACTGTAGACCCCCCATTATTTTCACAAATATCTGAACATCAAGTACTACCAATGTCACCAACCATGAATTCACTCTCTTGGACTTGGCATATAAAGATCTGATTGATTTTGAACATGACCCTGATAACTACTCAAGTTGAATAGGCTTAATTATTTCTGCTCACCTCTTTCATTTTTTCTCTGGTCTCGAATGAATTTATCCAGTTTCTTCTTCCTTGATGAATCTGACTGGGCAACATGAGGGAATATTGATGGTATGTAGTCAGGGTGGTCCTTTATGTTGCTTTTCTTACCAGAGAAAAACAAGAAAAACTGAACAGACCATACATTCAATTATCACACAAATGCAAGGTTTTTAATCTGTTTGAGTTCCATTCAGAATCTAAGATTGAGAAGCATTATGGCTACTAGAGTTAATATAAAATCCCACCACCAGATGGAACTTTAGAAGTTCAGTGAGAATTTTCGCCCTCCTCTCCCCTGAATGCTCCTAATTCAAATGACTTTGTCTAGGAAACTAAATGTACAAAACTAAAGATTGAAATAAAAAAAGATTATGCTAACTATTTTAAAAATGAACACTAGGGTCTACAGGACTTATGTATGTTTGAGTTCGTAATTTGAGTAAAAAAAAATATTTGGTGGAAATGTAAGTGTTCTTGTTAAATATTAATGTTAGACATTTCCAGACTTTTAACCAATTTCAGGTCTAAGTCTAAGATGTTCTAATTTATAAAGTTAATGTTCATATACAAATTAGAACAGGCTTTTGAAATGTGTAAAATTGCAATTTAGAAAGAGAAAATTTGGAAGACAACAATTACCTGATATAAAATGAGCTGAACACATATAGTTATAGTCAGACTTTGGCTTCCACAGCTTTTCTCTTGCTTCCTGTGCTCCGTGATTGATAGCTTTTAGCCACAACACTCTTCTCTCCTTTTCAGTAGCTTGACTGCGTATCAAATAGAAGAAAAGTTCAGGTCTTTTCATCTTGTTATTGGTGCAGTTGAATGCACAACAACTCTTCACCATTTGCAGGTTTGTAACAATAAAATATTGTCACAAACACAAATAGTCATTACGAATATGAGTCTAGACAGCTTGCAAGTGTATGAAATCAATGGGATTTCCCCTTTGTTGTGCTATTTGTTTACCCCTTTGCTTCAGTCGCTATGCAGACATTACATTGTGTGAGGGAAAAGTTCCTGGATGCCTGACCTCAAAAATTTCTTAAGGAGTACAAAGCTGCTTCAATTAGATCACCTTGAAAGCTTCATACCAAAACTTTGGTGAAATGGTTGCTTCTTGGGAATGCTAAATTAGAATTTTAATATTCATGCACATATTACTTGGATATATATATTTGTTTCTCCAATAGCATGATTGGCTTTATGTGGCACATAAAAAGTCCACTTCCCTCATTGTATCACATGACACTTTGGGTGATATTGACCAAAATATGGAAGAGGAGACTCGTAAATAAGTAGTAGTATGGATTTTCATCTACTTATACTATCTATCATCCTTTTTGAGCTTTTCAGATTGTTGAGAGGTAGGGGTGGTGAACTGATGAGGATATAATTAAAAATAAGTAACTCTTAATACTTGAATACTAATGATCATAACGTTAGTAGCTTTGCTGCTTTTTCCAAAACCAGTTGTAAAGTTAATAAGACTTGGGTTGTAAAGTAGTGGTAACTAATCTAAATAGTATGTCACTGAAATTTAGGATGTTTTATTTGTTTGGTCAAGCTATCTGCAAAGAAATGCTTTCCTTCTAAAGTCTTGCATAAAACCTAAAATCACATACCAAAATGATGATAAATAGGGAAGTTATATTATTAGTGCATAACAAATACCAAGCTTACAGTAATGAAGAACTTACTAATAAAATTGTGGATGCTGATGTTTATTGAAATGAAATGAAGTTATATTTGTTATGTTTTAGTTGTCCTTCACCCACCACAGTGAACGTACGTTTATATTGGATCGGACAATATTTATGATTGATGCTAATAACTTATTCTTCTGGATAATCTGTTTAAAATATTAAGAATAAATATGAAGCCCAAGTAGTGAATCAAATGATAGATTGAGCTTCATATTTATTTAAGAGGCATTGTGAAAGTATCTTTGCTCCAAGCATCAAGTTTGATTTGAAGGGTTATTGCATTTAAATTTGCCAAAAAAAGAAAGGTCAAGAATAATATCATTCTTTCAAGAGATTTTAAAGTGACTTTATTACTGAAGAAAGGAACATGGCTGAAGTTTTAAAAATTTCACAAGCAATTTTTTTACTGATTGAAAGAAGGGACACCCAAGTTAAACAATTTTTAAAGGTTGGAGAACTTTTTCTTAGTTTTATTAATGAAGGAGAAGAAACTGCTTTAGAAAATCTTAGGAAAACATCTGGAATAATACTCTTGGCCAGGTGATAGCCATCTCTAATTTTAAATTATTGGCCAGAATAAAGGCAAAGAGCCAGCAGCACCTGCTACTACACAGGCTTTATCTGGCTCTTTCAACCAAACAATAGGATTGAATGACCCTTTTATAATGTGGTGACCTCAACTAAAAGTGTGGAGCATGGTCGGTGAAATTACAATTGTGACGTTCAATCCATAGCTTGACATACTAACCACTAGGCCTGCAGTTCTCAATCTGTGATCCATCTGTGGTAAGGTTGTGTCTTTATGGAAAGAAAGCGGCCACATATATTATAGATCCCATTGTTGTCTGCAAAGACTTTAAAAATATTTCAAGTAGTCTGCAAACAAAAATGTTTGAGAACTGCTGCATTAGAACTTACTGGCTATTTGAAAAGGTTCTATCTGAAGTTAATGAAATATAATTAGATGATTATAGTACATTGTCTTTAACCTAACAGCTAATTTGCTATGAAACTAGGTAAACACGCATCACAGCTTTCTAGATCTATGTCTATTTTGTTGTGCCAAATGGAATGGCAGTATAGTAAAAATGACTTCTGAAAAATGGTAGTTTAGAGAGGGACTAAAAAGTCTTTTAAGGCTGGGGAAATTTGTGAAGCTTGGAAGATTGCCCATGCAATCACTGTTTGTTTAGGATGAAAGATTCAAGAGAGGAGCCTGGAAGCTGTATGCCTGTTAGTTTGACTTTGGTTGTTGGAAGGATGTTTGAATCTGTTGTCAGAAATCAAGAATGCATTTAAAAAGTTTATTTTAAATAGTTTAGTAACCTTTAATCACCTACAATAGATTGGAGATGATGCTTCAAATTGTTAGTCCAGATAAAATTATTGATATTTATGTATGTGTATGCACAGTTTTTACCTTTTCCTATAATCTAATGAATGACTTTATTTCAGAGGATAGTCTTGTTATCAACCCTAAAGATTTCCCAACGTTAAAGAAGGGTGATATTGTAGAGATTTATTTACCAGAGGATGAATACAGGTAACAAAGTCATATTAACTAAAAGTATGACCATCTTTTTATAATGACTAACAGTAATTATGTTTCATGATCTTGTATATCTGAAATAACTGTATTTAATTTATTATAAGCAGTGGCACAGACATTCCTTTAAAGGGCCACTAGGGCATGCTTACATTGCAAGCAATACTTTGATCTGGTCTCTTTACACATGTGTGCCATATTTGGCTGAGTCTGTGGCCAAAGAAATGTGCAATGTTTTGATATTGCATTTATGCAAGTACATTAGAATAACAGTATTTTGTAAACAACATCTAGTCAGGTTATCTGTTCTATGCACATGGACTACTTAACCTTACAACATAATTGTTATACTTGATTACATACAAATGCATGATTATATCAGCTCATTGATGATTTGTTCACCTTCTTCACAGTTTGTACCACCTCTTCTGCAACAGACTAGTCTTTTTATGCTTAACTTCCTTAAAATGGTTGAGAATTTATAATTGATAACTCGGACATTGGTCTTGCCTTGGCTATGATATTGATTATAATTCAAAGCTAAGTGTGGGTTCCATTTGGATTAAGAAAATTGGAAGTCACATCATTGTATTTTTGAACAGTTTGTAAGTAATATTATGAACTTTCTTATTTAAGGTGTTTAAAAATGCTTGAATGAATCAATGTTATAACTTAAAAAATACTAAAACTTTAATTTATTTGGTAAAAAGTTGCTTATAGAAATTGAAATAAATGAGTTTGTCAGAAGTTTATTTTTTTATGCTATTGGAAGAATTGTTTTAGTTATTTCTATACAGTCCACACTTGATAATAGATTATGTCTAGTGTCTTTAAGAGTGTGATTAGTTTATTGCTGTATCTACGGTGAAAGGAGAGGAGGAAATATGCAATTTTTAACTGAGTGCACATTTGTTGTGTAAATATACATGTATTTATCTCACTGAGTAATTGATAATGAATAAATTGGATGAGTTGTATGTGTTTGTAATCTGATGAAAAGAAAGTAGAAGTAAATCATTTTTGAAGTAGCAGTGATTAAAATAATGTATTGTGATTATTAGAATGGAACATTTCAAGGTGGAACAATTCAGCAAACTGAAGAATGTGTAATTACCACCCGTTTTAGATTTTTTACTTTTATCAAGATTGGATGTGAGAAGACAGCTTTGAATGATCAAATAATTCCTTCTTGTCCCTATTTTATTTGCTTAGAGACATTAATATTTTTCTAATGAAGTTTAATGCGGTAACAAAACTAATATGGCCAAAGCTTCAATGGAATATTATGGTCACATAGATACCACTGCTAGTGGTTAATACATAACACAAAAAGAAGTTAATAATTTGAGCTCTTACAGAAGGCAGACCTTCCTTCTGAAAATGTGTGGGTTAGTGTATTTCATGTTTTGTATTTGCTTAGTTTTTGATCTAACATACAATCTTAGAATTTTGAACTTGTCACCTGCTTTAACAAATTGTGACTATTGTAAGAGCTGTGGTTTTTACAGAAACATTTACTAATAAGTGTGGTATTAGATGACAGTTGTAAGTACTGACTGTATTTAAATATGTTATGACAGTAGGTGATTTGTGATATGTTTATGAAATTTCAAGTTTGTATGACCTCTAGCAATATATCTGTATATAGATATTTTAAACTACATAGAATTGCACACGAGTTCAAGTCATATCGATGTTGATGTGAAAGCTTCCAGTAAGATATGTTTCTGATCTTTTCAAGAATACAGGAACTACTTTTAGGCAACTTTGCAGACTTCCAATTACTTTCTGGAAATAGTTATACCGATTGAAACTATTTGTAAAGAAAAAAAAATGCAATTTTGGTGGTTAATTTTACATTTTTATTTTATTTTTTTAAGGAAAGAGTGTTAAAACATGATAAAATAATATAATAATATAAAAAAATATATAATAAAAACATTATATTTCTGAAAACAGAAGTGTGGTAGTACAAATTTGTAAATAAAGAGATAGAGAAAATAGCACTGAATAATTACAATTTATTGAGAATTCTTTTCATGCAGAAATAAACATAACACAAAGAGATCAAATTACAAGAATTAGCTAGCTTGAAAACTTCAGTCACATCATTAATTTGTTCAGATTTAATTTATTTTAAAATCATAAAAGTTTTTGATTGTGTTTCAGCCGCTTGCTGTTACAAGTGACATCATTCCGTGAAGACTTTCAGCAGAAAGGTAAGAATTATAGTGTCTTGTGCAACTGGAAATGAAAATAATGGGTATAACTTTACAAATATTTATTATTTCAAGTGACAATTTTTCAATGAATCATGAAATGTGTGACCAAGTGTTATGTTGCATAACTATTACTTAGTTATCAAAATGCTACTTTTAAAAAATATCATTAAAACTTGTAACATACAATGCATACAACTTAATTAAGTTGATACTTTGGTTGTAATTTTAGCTGTACTACTATGTTTATCATACTAAGGGGAACAAAATAAAATTTTGTATAAGTTAAAAAATGTAACTTAACTACTATTGCAAAGTGGTAGCAATTAATAATGTTATGCTTGTATTAAGTGATTGCCATTCAAAGAATATGTAACTAAGATTTTTGCAAACAAAAATTAAACTTTTGATGTTAGATATTAAGATTAACACTCAAATTACTGACTTGCTTTTACACAATTAACTATTAGTAGAGTCGCATATTGCATCATGTGGAATAATTTTATGAATTTATGTGTTGCAATGCCCATTGTAAAAAATTGCACAAAACAACTGAGTGAAATCACTCATGTTCTATGAGAACTCAGCAGAACTTGTGATGATTTTTCTTTTGTGCGACTCATATGTTATTATGATCTGTAACAAACAAAGTCATAAACCCACAAGCATTTGGATAATTATAGAGTTAAAGGTTTAGATTATGCTTGAACCCATTCATGTGTACAGTACATTACATCACTATACATGTAGTGTTTTTCTGGTATACATGTGATCTTATGTTTTTATGTATATGAAAAGCCTGAATGGTTAGTCATTAACTATGTGTAATATACATAATTTCTTTATTTTTAGAATTGTAAAAATGAGTGTTGAGATCATTACAATTCAAATATAATTACTAGAATACAAAAAGAGAGAATTAATTATGAATAAATCACATTCACTGTGAAATTTTGTCTGTATGAATGTTTGTGACACTTGCACATATTTTATTAATTCTTATATATTTGTACACTGTATGTATGCATAATTAATAGGCTTTGAGAACTATAATTGTTCTATATAAATATTTTTGTATTTTACAGATGCTATAAGTGTAGAACAATCAATAGCCAACAGCTTTCAGCTTAGAACTTATGCTGATGTGATAGTAAATCCTGTCAATCCCAAGGTGAGAAAAAAGTTACAGGTCACCATTTACTTTTGTAATTTGGGAAATATTGTTAATTATTTTTTCAATGAAAACAGTGCAAACAAAAAGGTTTATTTCAATGTTTTGAAAGCTTCTCTTTGTAAAGTGTGTTTTTTGTTTTGTTTTAGTACTGATAAAATTTAATGCTATTCTTGATTACAGATATGCTATTCACCAGTTCTTTTCCAGTCTGTTTGTATAGACAAATGTTGTTAAATGCCTTTTATAGAAATAACCAACATGAAAAGTTTGATATTTTTAAACCATTTTAGTTACAGGAAAGTATTGAAAAATGGTGTATGTGTATATAAATTTAAATCTTTAATTTTGTTTCTTCTTTCAGAATGTTGGGTTAGATTCTTTGGAACTGACATTCAAGGATCAGTACTTGGCACGAAGTGATATGTGGAGATTGACACAGTCTTTGGTATAAGATTTTATATTGTATAATGTTTTAATTTAACTACCTTCTTGTAAAGTATAGTGTATTATTACCAATAACCACATTCCTCTATATATAAATTACTGTGTTGAATTACTAATAACTACCATCTTATACATAAAGTATGGTGTAGAATTGCTAATAAGAACTAAGATAAATGATTATAGCATTATATTGATTAGTTGCATATAACCTAAGCATGTTTGTTGTTCATCACATCAGCATAAATTCTAAGCTAAAAGCTGTTGGCTATTGATTGTTCTACAGTTATAGCATCTGTAAAATACAAAAATATTTATATAGAACAATCATAGTTCTCAGAACCTATTAATTATGCATACATACAGAGTACAAATATATAAGAATTAAAGCCTATTGCAATTATGCTGAACCTCTAGTTAGTGAGGATTAGATCTGATGGTAAAATGGTAGACAATCAGTTAAGTTTATCATGAATATAACTAAGTCATAGTGTGATATAGTTACTGAAGTGGTGTTCTATTTGTAATGGTGAAATGACTCATCAACATCAAAGGTGTATGCCATAGCCATAATTTTAAACTATTTACTTGCTGTAGTTACAGAATGTTTTATATTCTGAGTTCGTACCTGTTGATTTATTAACAAAGATTATATTCCAAAGGAGGGAAAGAGAAATAACTAATCAGAATAATTTCAAAATTATGTTATTAATATTATATTCCATTAGCCTTGGAAGAGGGTGAAAGATTATGCAGATATTGTCAGTGTTGAATCCTCTTTGTGCTTGTATATAAGTAGGCTAGCAAGTATTGCAGAAAGGGTAGTTAAGAAATGGAAACTATTTCCCCTCCCATTAGTACTAATATTTCTTAAATGGGGAAAAAAAATTCTCTGTAATGTTCTGATTCTTATCTTCAGTTGAGATGCTGAACTCCATTTTTACCTAATCATAAATGTTTCTTTGGTTTCTACTAAAGGCTATTTAAGCAATAACTATTTGCATACTCAAGAAGTGGAAAAATCCTATTTTTTAATTATTGAGTGAACTCTCATTCTGATATAATTCTATTATTTTGAGACATTATAGCAAATTATTGGAAATAAGTCCTAATTTACTATATTTAATTAGAAGTTTGACCTCCATACTTACCAAATCAAAATAATTTTCCTTAGAAATTACTGGAAGATTGCGTGAGTACTGACTTGTGACATATGGATAGCCCAAAGAACAGATTAACACTTTCCTAGTTAAAGGCTAAACCCCATTCTTATTTTATGATAAGTTTATTTCAAAAGTTTTTCACCAATTTTTGTAGCATTAATAAACCTGTCCAAAAGTGTTTGCTGTTGAAAAGAACATTTATTCTACCTTATTTTAATAAAGAAATGTTTCTTTGTACCTCACACCTATAATTGTTGCATTGGAAGCACAATGTTTGCATGGTGCAAAGCTTACCATGTTGGATGAGAAATGGTTAACATTATTTTTTTTTAAAAATACTTATATTGTATAAGTACAGTTGAATTAATTTCAGTTCTTCCAATTTTATGTGCTTTTTACACTTTTGACTTTTGCTTAGTTTTGTCACAGAATTTAGGTTACCTCAGATAAGGAATGGAAATATAAAACCATATACAACAATACAGGATAAACAAAATTCTCAATTTCCACAGATAAATGGGGATGAAAAAAATAAAACTGTCAAAAAGAAGAAACTTCCAGTAAGACATATTTTATTAAATGTGTTATATTTCTTTTAAATCCCATTGCCAGAAGTACTGAAAGAAAAAGTCATTGGTATTGTATGAGTCATAAAAAAAGAGGAGGTATATCAAATAGAGTAGGTAAGTATCAGCAGCAAACTGAATGACCTACATACTTTAGGTTAAAAACAAAAGCCAAGCATTGATATTCCAACATAGAGGCAGAGAAGTAATTGCTAGAATCAATGACATATTTGTGAAAATAGAGCAGATCCATCGGAAGACAGATGATGTATTGAATAAGAATCAAAGTTCAAATACAAATTAATTTAACCTTCCAGTACTAAATGTTGTTTTAGAAATATCCCTATATATTTTCCTATTCCTTTTGGATTTGTTACATGGGTTTTAACTTTTCTAAATAATTTTATACCCAAGAAATTTCATACATTGTAGGATTGTCATGACATTTTCTTACTGTTTATCTTTCACAAATTTATGTTTATTAGTTTCCATGACTTAGTTACTTTTGGTAAACTTTTGAAGTAGACTCAATTGAAACATTATTTTGAGGTTATTCTGGGTTAACTTTCTGTGTACCTATGCTAAGTCTCAACTCTGGGAATTAGTTACTCATCTGAAGGATTTTGTAACTCCCACTATATGGGCAGAACACCACCACCCATCTTGTAGGTTGCCTCCATGGTCAATCACCCCAGCGGCTTGGAACTGGTAAATGGAAAGGACTCCCATACTCCACTGGAAGAAAGGGGGAAAAAGTGTAGTGGAGAGTCTGGAGGGACTGCAACATCTGAGACAGTGCAATGGGTTGTCACGAAACTCTATTTTTAAAAGCAGACCACACCGATTTATTCAATCTAGGCATGGAAAGGATTGGCAACAATACCCTTCTGCTTTACCCTTGCTGTCCATGGGTGGTACAGTCTGGGATGGGCATATTATGATGCAATTATCACGAGAAATTTACACTCTAGTGAAACATCCCATCTCAAGGATGAGCATACATAGCTATGAAAAATGTATAAGAATCCACATGGCTTACAGTGTAGATTTGATAGCAAGATGTCTGCAAATGGTTATAGTCATCTAAGTGGAACCCATTTCGAGTACAGACAGAATATCTGGTCAGGTACCACTCGCCATAGAGTGGGATCCAAAGTGAAGCTGAAGCAGTGGCCTCTCAAAGAAAAGAAAGCATTAGTAAGGACTTACTTAGTGTCACAGCCACCATGAAGTCTGTAGAATAGCCACAGGTGGCAGGCAATATTCTGAGGAAGCAGAAACAGCGATGTTGTGTAGGTAGTAGGAGATTAACGTGTGCGAAGTCATCCACATGCCAGATCATAGAATCTCCTCCAATGGCCGACGAAGACGAGAGACAAGGGAGAAGGTAAGGTGATGGATTTTAGGTGAGGAAACATGAAAGAGATCATGCTGGGAAGGAGACAAGGAGGAATAGGCCAACTGGATCAAACGTTGAACCCAATTGGTCAGGGTAACCGAGGGAAGAGGAAGGTTGCCAAGGGTGTAACAATGGAGGGCATGGACAGGACAGAGGAGTCTATCTGGATCAGGATGAGGGTAGAGATGAGATATAAAGAATGGGCAGATAGGGGGAAAAGAAGGACTGACCTTCTCAAGCCACAGAGGTCTTAGGAAGGAAAGCACGATCTGAATAAAGGATAAGGTAGGATGAGTGGTACTAGGTCCTGGTAACATTGAGGGTGAAAGCATCTGACCTACAATGCCCGCAGGCCAGGAGGAGGAGGAAATACGCCTACAAAGACAGGCGAAACAGGGAACACGTAGAAAGAAGTTTGAATGGAGGTAAAGTGAGGGCATGAAGGATCATGTTCATGTCCCAGTCTGGGAGCCACAGATGCCTCGGTGGCTGACAAAAAGAACAGATCAACAGGAGAAGCAAATGGAGGAAGGGAGAGAAAGGGGATAATGTATTCCTCTGAGAGAAAAGGTCCCCACCTATGAACAAAATTCAAGAGTCGAGCCTCTACTGGGCCCGAACTGACCACGTAGTCACCAGTACTGCTGTTGGCGGATTGTGCATCATTGACTAAATAGTAGAACTGTGGCACCATGTGAGTTTAAGACATGAAGAGGTTGGGTCGGGGGACAGGAACCAGTGCCGTGCTCAGCCTCAACTGTGTCAAATGAGCTACCAAGCTAGTAAAGGTAGAATGTTGATGGGCCGAGGCCAACAGTGACTGCAAGGACTCAGGAACCAAGTCAAACACATAGTGCCACAAATGATCAAAATCATCATAAGCTTGGTCTAGCTCGAAAGGCTCAAGAGGAAGTGTGGAAGAAGTAAGCTCAATCTCCCAGTAAATGAGCAACGATATATCCCCTGACAAATTACCCGTGCCCATTGCTGAAAATACAGCATCAGACACTTTGGAATTCATAAACAGGAAAAAGTGGCAAACACGAGTAAGTAATGCTTTAATAAAAATATTAACTCCATAACTGTGAAGTGTAGTAAATAAAGCTAAGAAGAATATAAAAAATAAAAAAATAATCCACTTCAAGGTAACTGAATAACGTCAGAAAGAACATCTGAACTCTACAGCTGCCAAATGAGAAATGATAGTTTGGTAGTGGCGTGTAGAGGGAGTCACATGTGTCATATGATAGTAGTGCTCTTCTATTGATGGAAAGGTGACACATGATGATTTGCATGAGAGACTTGTTGGAACTTTGGATTCCAAAAGAAAAAGTTTGCATGTAGAGGGCATCACAAAATGAGAAAAGCTAATCTTGTGAGTGGAGGCAGAGTATTTAACCGGAAGAGAATTTCACACAAAAATTTTAATTGTTTGAGTGAATACCATAGTTTGTTGACAAATTGGCATTATACTTAAGAAGTCTGTGTAATTTTACATGTTAGATATTTCTCTCCTTTCATATTTTATTCTCAGATAATTCATTTTGTTTCTTTTCTGTAGCATTCTCTTTTCATTTAACTTACTTTACCCTTGGAAATATTTTATTATTCACCTCTGTTTACCTGATTTGTCATGGGCTATTCAGAAAATGAGAGATATGAATTTGTGTTTACTTCTTATCCTTTCTTTTGCATCATTTAGTAGAATGATTCTTAAAGCTTTTGTCTAGTTTTATAATGACAATTCAGCTTTTTACTTGAACCCTGAGACTTACTGGACTTTGCTCACCACTTCTAAAACATACGAGTTTGTCTGCACTTTTAAAAGGGATAAATGTAAGCTTTGTTGTAGACACTGTTTCATTGCACACCACAAAATCAGTAAGTTATCAGTCTGAATGTGACATATATTTATTCACGTGCTTAGTTACACAAGTGTAGAATGGTTTTAAGTTTCCTCATAAATACCTTTTTGTAATACTTTTCCTATCATTCTGTATAGTCTCTTCATTGTTTTCTCTCTTTTCAAGTAAATGACTCAAGAGTTGAAAAGTCCTTGGTTCTACATTCAGATTATTGGATGATGACTTTTGAACATATAAAGCTCTTTTTAGATCTTTCATTAATCATTCATTCTTTTTCAAGCAAAATAATCCAATTTCAAAGGAGAGATGAGAAATTGCCTGTCATATCTATATTTAGAAATATTGCATCTGCACTCTGTTTTTCAAAGTTTTATATTATAATTACAAATTTAATAGATTTTTTATAGAAAATAACTGATTGTACCAAAAACTAAGTATGTTATGTAAAAGCAAGAAAGAATTTCCAGTACGTCTTTAATATTTCATAATCAGGTTAGTACTTCATTAAAAACAATGAATTTCATGCACTGATTCTATTATCAGTGCTGAGTGTGCACTAGAAAGATGAACAAGGGTGTTGGAATAACAAATCACTTCTTGTTAATTATGCCAGCTTGGTCTAAAGAAGCAGTTCAAACATATTCTTAAGGCCATCCCATCACCAGGTTTTTGAGAATTGTTATAGGGTGTGGTAATTTGCAAACAAAAAAGTGTAAACTGAGTTATTTTGTTGTGTATTTAGGAACATTATTTAATTAAGCTTAATTATCTAAAACAGTAGAAGACCCATGATTTCTTTGTGTAAGAGGCTTACAAATGGTTAACTTGCATCTGTCAAAGAAAACTCAATCTTGTGTTTTGCAACAGTATTAAAAAGGTTTTAAGTAGCAGATTTTTTGCTTATGTTTCAAATTTTTAGACATAATTATTGATAACATTGGAAATCTGTAACTCTTATTTTGTATTGAATAAGAATAAAACATACACTCTTGACTTACACAATAAAACAGGAGTGGAATAATTAGAAGGCCAACTTCTTTCTTGTTTGTAAACATACTTCCTCATTAAATTTATTTTTAGTAACTGTATCATTATTAGCTTGGCTTTGTATAATTTATCTACACTGGTACATAGGCTTTATTTTTTCTACAAATGCTTTATCCCTTTCACTTCAAATTATTCTTTTTTTGTCCCTCAGAAATGAGGAAGGAGTTAATCAAGATGTGAAAGGATAGTTGTATTTGAAGCATATTTTTCCTTCATAGACTCCAATTTTCTATTAAAGTTTGAAGCTAAAATGTTGTCTTGCCAGAGTTGACTATAGTTACTATTTCTTAGTGCATTTTTGTTTTCAGAGTTATAGCTGAGAGCAAAATATCTAGAAATTACAATGAATATTTATTTTTTAATATAATTTGAACAATCAAAAAAGAGTAGGAGGATGTAGACCAGTTAGGGCCAAATAGTAAGCAGTGAAAAAAACAGACAGCAAGTTTTTTTTATTTCAGATACAACTTTTATCATTCCATAAGTATTTTATTTAATACCATAATATTGCTTCAGCAGTTTTAGTCAGATTAGTTTTTGCATCATACTAATTTTATCATTCCATAAGTATTTTCTTGTAGTAATTTACCTGTATTTAACCTGCTGTCATCACTTACAAATGGCATTAACTCTTGTAAAGTACTGGGGTTGTTGTGATAAGTTTGTTTTAGGATGGAAGAGGTCTTGGGTTTGCCCATCTGTGAAGCCTGACAACAAATAAGTCTAGAGATAGAAGTATGATTTGTTGTTGCTGTTTTCCTAATCTGGTTAAACTTCCTATTAACCCTTTCGATATGGGTCACAGGTGAAAGGCCATGTCATTTCATTTGTTGACTCACATTAAAAATTTTATTGAACTACTATTTAATGAACTTATGTCAATAAGTTTGGTATCAAACTGTAGATTATAATTCAAATTTTGGAACTATGCATTACTCAATTTGTTATTTAAAAGTAAATATTAAAAAACAGATAAACATCGATTTTTGTGTGTCATGTGGTATGTTGAATGCAACACTGCTTCAAATTAGATGTTTGTGA
>NW_013667704.1:30064-30669 GCF_000517525.1 Limulus polyphemus
ATACTAGCTGACTAAAACACAGCCAAGATAAGTTACTTTGTACAGACCAAAGGTCACCTTTATGTTATTTGATACGGTAACATGAATGCACGTGAGACATGTCGTTGTAACTTCTGTATTGTGAGCCAGGCACTGTTAGAAGGTCAATATAATAAAGATATATAAATGTATAATGTTACGAGATTTAAGCTATTTCATCTAAACATTTATGTTTTTGTGTTATAATTTGTGTTCATTCTAGAATGAAAGAAGCATAATTTATATTTATTTCCTAATTTTTTATGGTTGTTGTGAGATCAAATCTACCGAACCCGTATAGAGATTAATTACTGAAAATAAGAGATAAAATATAATGTTTTTTTTTCTTAAGAAATGTTTGATAACTATCTGGACATTATAAAGATTTTGCATGTGAAATTTTAAAATTTTCTGATACATAAAAGCATTTTTAATCTTAAAATGAAAATTACTTTGCATGATAGATAGGCAACATGTGAAAATAAAAAAAGGAATGAGAGAAACAGTACTTTACAAACCTTAATGACTTAATAAAAAAATTTGATATTTTGCATATGAAAGCATTGTAATGTTTACTGATAATCTGC
>NW_013667704.1:30685-51150 GCF_000517525.1 Limulus polyphemus
CGTTAACATTCGCTTACTAATTTAAAATGTATAGCATGAAAACTATAACAAGCACAAAATGGTTACGAGGTTGGTCCCAGGGACTGAGCCCAGGTTGAAAGAGTTAACCAGCATCTGTGTGTGTGGCAAGGATATACAAATGTACATGCTTATAAATAATTGACATTCATAAAACCACAATTAAAATATATAAGTTAGTCATCACATCCATGTTAATATTTTTAATATTTTTCAATTTCTAATTCAAATCATAGTAAATCCATCTAAGGTCTTGTGGTTATTCAACTAACAGGATTTGGCTAGGGAACCTGTCTGCTGTTTTATAGAATATTTGTATCCTGCATTGCTTTGCTTATGTGAAACTATTTTATAGCTATGACATAGAACAGAAATGTGTCCAGATACTTGTGACCAAATGTTGCGAGTGGTTAGATGTAGAGAGAATGTGAATTGTTGGAGCAGTTTTGGCAATTTCAGTTAGATTTATTTCTGCCACTGAAAAAGCTAAGACATTTAGTGAAGTTTGTATTTTGCACTTTCTAGCCTGTTTCACCAGATAGTCTTCAGTTGCTTTGAAATGTAGTGTATTATAGTTTTCTCTTTCTTATTATATGCTATTTGTTTACTTGCTTTTAAAATCAAACACAGGTTATTCATTTATTTCAACTTTGTAAATACTTCTGTGCAATAGTCTTTTCACTTTAATGAGCAACTGCCACTTCTGACATTCTGTTTTTGTTCTCTTTTTGTTTGAGCCAAAATAAAATAGTTGTCCTTCTACATTCTAAATTCACAAGGTACTTGTTATGGCAACCAGGTTGCTGTGAGCTTGGTCCATCCTGAACTGTGGAATGTGTTTAATTAAATAATAAATCTAATAAATTTGTTTTAGTTTTTGTTTAGTTTGAATAAAAAATACCTGGATCAACTTCACTAAAATGACACTGTAAGAAGCTCATAAATTCTCAAGATTTCTGGTGTTCTTGTATTTCAGCTTATTATCAGGATTTCTTTTTTTTTGTTACAGGTCAACACATGTGTGTACCCAAACAAGAAGATTGAATTCAGTGGAATCAGGTTTGTATTTCAAAGTTGCATACGTATTGTTGTATAATTGTTTAGGTGCTTTAGAACAGCAGTAAAAAATATGCTGCTTTTCATTGAGCTGAATTAGTGTTGCACACACACAATTGTATGTTTTTACATTCATACACAAATGTATTTGCATAAATTAAAAGGTTATCTTTTCATTTAATGGAAGTTAACTTATCATTTTTACTTGAATCTTCTTAGCGAATTTTTCGTTCTACTTATAAATAATATTCGTATTCTTTATAAACAGTGGTAGTTTTTTTCAGAACTACAGCACTTATATTTCTCTGGGTCACTTAGATTCAGTATACTCAGAAGTATTGAAACAAGTTGTGCTGTAAAGACTTAAATAGTTTTTTCTGAGAGTTAATAATTTTCATATATGTAAACTTAATGTTTTTATTATTATTTGTTGTGGAATTCACACAGTTTATGTGAAATTATGGATATAAAACATCTTGAAAAACTTACATTTCAATTTTTTTTTACTGTACAACTCTTTTTATTTATGCAATGATACATAAAAAAGGATGAGTTTTTGTATTGTTAAGATAGGTCTGATACGTATATTTTCATTTACAGTACTAGACTGAAATAAATTACTAAAATTAATGAAATACCTTTTCTTAATGATTACTTTTTGTATTATTTACTAATATTTACTTTCTTAACTGAGAGTTTTTAAGGGATGTAAAACATGCCTGCTTGTTTTCTTATAGTTCAGTTTCATAGCTAATAAAAGAAACAAATCTACTGAATAGATTAATATAGATAATCTGTTGAACAAAGCATTTGTACACTTGATTTAATAGAATAGATACTTTCGGTTTTAATTAAAAATGAAATCCAACCCCTCAAATGGTAAAGTACTGTGTACTTTAATGTTAATGGTAAACGTTTTGTGTCTACCAGTGTGGTTTCACAAGGATTAACTTAGCACAAAGTTACCTGATTTTTGCAATGATTTGAGATTGGTGAAAGAGACAACACACAATGTGAAGTTGGAAAAAAAAATAAACTGTATTTACTGGAGACAAGAAGCAGAAGAGTGGCACACTGTGGCATTGTTGTTAAAGTTGAAAAGTAAAAATATAATGTGTTGAATTAAAAATAAAATAAATAATTATTTGAACAAAATAAGAAATTATGATAAGCTCTGCTCAAAAAATGAACTAAAAATAAAATATACATAACTAACTGGTGTTATGTGAAACAAGGATGAGACTTCATTGGGGAATCTTGGTTATTCCCAGTCAGAAACAAATCAGTTTAACACGCAACATTTTCTCTTTGTATCCAAAAGTGTACCTGCTCTGTGTGACAGTTTAATAGCAGTCTCACATCAAGATAAAGTTGGACACAATCCAATTGTTCCATGAAACTGTACATAGTTTTTATGATTGCAAGCCCTAGTTCCTTCTCATTATTTCCTTCTCAAACCAACTTTAAATTATAAATCAATTTGAAAGTTACAGTGTGATCTTGTGAAACGTCAACCTTCAGGTAGTGAACAAGAATTGCAATATGATATTGCACTAAATGAACCACTTGTAGTACATACGACATACACATATAATAAGCATCATCATCTGTTAAACATATTGGTATCTGAATGTAACAGAAGGAAAAACCCTTTAACTTAAATGATACAAAATCGAATACAAAAACATCAAAATAAAATAATTTGAGATATAATTTGTTATGCTGATGAAGTGTGATCTGATGAGATCTGGAATTGAGTGGAAGGCCTCATCAGCATAAGGTGTACATTTGATATGCTATGTTCTTCTTGCTGAAAACCTGTCCAGTGACAAAAGATTTGTTACAAAATTATTATCGGTCTTATTGTGGTGAAATGTCACGTAAACCAATCTAAATTTAATTCAACCTTTTAAAATATATTCAAATAAGTCCTTTATGCAATATTAAAAACACAATCCTTTTGTGAACACATCAAAAGTAAATCTATATATGTAAAAAGAATTAATACAATTAAAAATGAAATACTTATAAAAGAAGCTCCTAATGGTTCAGCTGCAAGTCTAAAGGCTTGTAATGCTAAAAACCAGTTTTCAGTACCCATTGTGGTTACAGCACAGATAGCCCATTGTGTAGCTTTGTGTTTAAAAACAAACAAATTTATAAGAGAAATTAATCCTTTATTTTTGATAAATGAAATGACACTCTCAGTATATAAATATGTATCAAAACTATTTGAATGTAGGGGAAATACTTGTGAAATATTGAAAATGAAGGAAATGACAATGATAATTAACATTACTTGGGTGGTGTGTGAAAGGGAGGGGGAGAAGTAATGGAGGAAAAGTATGAAGAGGAGACACATACCTGTTAATGTGTGATTTACAATGAGAAAAACTAAAATAAAACTGTTTCACTGAACTGAATAATGTAAACCTAAACAAAAAAATCAAACTCAAAACCCAGATAATGAAACTAAATGAATTTGAGACATAATGCTAAATTCAAATTAAACCAAAAGTGCATACGCAAAAACCTTTTACTATATTTAAAAATGAAATTAAAGGTAAAAATGCATTTAAACCACTTGGAGTATATAGGCCTATAGAGTGATTTCCTGATTTAGTTTCAAGAAGCTTTACCTATTTCAAACAAATATACAAGTTATAAAGAACTGGCAAGATCAGTCACCAAAGGTTGATATCACAAGTAATATCTGTTGAAATAAATAAGACAAAAAAGTGGAATTTTTATACATCAATTTTAGAACAATGGGATCAACAGTGTATTATGGAAATCTGATTTTCTCATTTCTACAAATAGTTAACCTAATACAGTTAATTTTTCTTTTTCAGGTTTTTATCTGAGAAATTATATGTATAGAGTAAATATTTTGAAGGACATCTAAAAAATTATACATCAGTTAGAAGATTTGGTTATTTTATTTTTATATTCTCTGGATATGCAGTTCTAAACTTTACATTAAATTTCTTTAGGTGTCAAGTATATGAGATGTGGGCTCAGGGTGAACGAGTTGCGTGTGGAGTTGTAACCAAAGACACAAAAATTGTTTACCGTTCAGGGAGTAGTATGGTTTATCTGTTTATTCAGATGAGTTCAGAAATGTGGGACTTTGATATCAATGGAGATTTGTATTTTGAAAAGGCTGTTAATGGATTCTTGTCTGATCTATTTGCCAAATGGAAGGTGAGTAATGTCAAATGTTAAAAACAAATGATGATTAAGAATATTATTCAGTAGTTACATCTTGTTACAGTATTGCAAAAATTATGTAAAAGATTCAGTATCATTTGAAGCATACTACTTCATGGACTTTGGTTGTTTTGTATTTTAAGTTGCTATTTGAAATAAGAATTAATAATATTTTAAACAACCAAACATTGGACATCCTGATGTAAATACCCAATTTCTTTTTTTTTTGTGTGTATATTTTTGATCTATTGCTATAAATGTAACTAAAATATAAAAATTAGAAACTTGTTAGCTTAAATGAGAAATAAAATTAAATAAAATTTCTCGTGATACTCAATATTGTAGCACACAAACATCCCATGGTGTGATTGTAATTCAACCATGGTGTGCTTCTGACCTTGATTTTTATTTTACATAAAGCTGTCCATCTGTGATAAGTGGCTTTTGTCATACTCTGAGAGGGTCTGAGTGCATCTGTAAAGCAATAAAACTAAATTAACCTAGATTTGAAAGGTATTAGCTTTGGCCATTAGAATAGATAGTGTGTAATTGTCTCTTGCAATAGAAGTCATTCTAGAAAGAAAAAATGGTGATTTAGATTTATTTCATGTATTTAAACTTTTTGTTTTACCCAACATTGCTGAATTTTCTACACTTGGTGTTATGGTAGAGAAAATAACATAAAAAATATAGTTTTACTGAAAAACTTTTAATATTCACTAAGAAGGTTCTAGAGGTTATGAAAATGAAAAATTAAAACTGTAAGATGAAACAAATATTTTCATTCTTAACATGAAAATCACATTGCACTCAGACTGGTCAGGGTCGTAATCAGACTGATGTTGTAAATTTGCAAACAAATCTTTAGTAAAAATACTTTGTTAAAATTATTATTTTTTTGTTTACAACAGACTTGTAATGTTTACTAAATGCATGAAAAATTTCTTGAAGGTATGCTTAGTACATAGAGAACTATAGTATGTATTGTTTCATGGTTACAAGGTTCATCAAAATGATGAAGCCTGCATACTTCTTAGAGTTAACAAACTTAAAGAATAAAAACTCTAAATATCAAAATAAACAATTGAGAAGCATCACATTTTAATGAACTCAGAATCAAATATAGATGGTGCTACCAAAGTTAATGATTAATAATGTCTACTTCTCTTTTTTTATAATACATAACAACCCTTTGTACAAGTGCTTATACCACCTACTTAAATTACTGTGGTGAAAAATAAACATACAGTTGAAAAAAAAATCTCTCTAGAAGTTTTGATCATATTCCTTATTGAAATATGTTTAAACTTGTCTTTTCTGTTCTTTAGGAATTATCTCTGACAAATATTCACAATTCATTATAAATATTAAAAAAAAGTCGTCGTACTTGTTGTCATGGAAAACTGAATTTAGTATTTCCTTTTATCTGGAAGAATCTTTTATGTACAGAGGTTTAGTATATTATATTAAAATTTGTTTGGAGCGTCACTACATCCAGTCATGCTCTGTCTATTGCAAAAGACATTTTTACAGAATTTATTTATTGTATAAGAACAATGGTTTCCCAGCACCTATTTCAACACTCTTATCTCACAGAAATCTGTAGGTATCTTTTTATGGAATAGCATGAATACTTATTTCATTCTCCAGCTGCTTGAAGTATGTTATGGTTGAATGAATATCTTGTGTAAGCAACATGTGACTTGTGTTGCTTTTGCAAACAGAGATCCTTCTTATGTTGCATAATATATCTTAGGACACATAGATAGCTTTTGCCACTGACTTTGTGTTCTTGGATTCTCATCTGTTACAAGCTGCTGTGCTTTGCTAGGGTACAACTTGTTCCAGGTCTCTTTGTGGATGGTGCTGGTTCTCCAAGTTGATCCATATTCATTTGTTTTACAGTACTGCTAAGGACAAGGGATATCCCCATCTTGGAAATTCTAAATCTCCAACCTGAACATATCTTTATGATCTGAATGTATGAATATCTTGTATTAAAAAGGACTGTACTTACCCTTCTAAAAAAGTGATCTATTTTTGGTGGCTTCATACTACTTATGAAATCTCAAGATATGTTAAAATGTAGTTCTGTTACATACCATTCCACCGTGACTTTATATCAGTTATGGTTGTGACATGACTTGCTAATCTGAACATTCAAAATTTGGAGAGATCAATCACACTCCATAACTTAAGAATACATTATTCTCACATAAATGTTGACACAACAGGAAGTTGCATTTCATTACAATACAACAGGAAGTTACATTTCATTACATTCAACAATCACTTTTCACATAAACTTCATATATTCATTGTATTGTTCAGTGCAATGATTAGGCATGAGATTTAGGAGTTTCTGTTCTTGATTACTCTCAAGTTATACTAATTATACATAAAATCACCTTGCCTTCAGACAATTCCCAAGAGGAACTGTAATGAAGCTAATTTGTGAAGGTTTTAACATCAGGATGCAATATTTTACCACACTTCCAATACAGTTTTACCTCATTTCACACAAAGCTATCTCAATCTTTTTTTCTGCCCCTTAAGCATTGCCAAAAAATTTACTTCTCAGCACACCAGTCTATGTTCGTCATAAATTTCAGCTAGCTCCCTCTGATTTTCCCACTCAATCCTCACTTTCTCGTTTGGCACAACATCGTTTACATGTGTGTTTTATTGCATGTGACTACCGTTTACAATTGTACATTGGTGACATATACCTTTTTCCACAGTTTTCTTTTACTGTATTTACTTTAAGTTGTTTCAGTTTTTTTATTCACATTTTTTATTGTTACTGAATTATGTGGTAACTTAGATTGACTTCATGATTCAATGTATCAACAATGGAAGTTCCTATTATGGTAAACAATGCTTTTGGTAAGAGTAGTTGTTTAATTTAGCCTTGATTTTGGTTTTAAGCTTCTCTGAAAATTAAGGAAAAAAAACATCTTTGCCTTTCCACTTTTCTCCTAGAAACTGAACTGCAACCATGATGTTACAATTGTGCTTTTTTCAAGAACATTTTATGAAGCTCATAGCATTGATGAATTCCCTAATTACATGCGAGAGTGTCTACAGCAAGATTACAAAGGAAGATTCTATGAGGATTTCTATAGGTTAGTGAAGGACCATATATGTATATTCTTTTAAATTTAATAGAATGTTTCAAGATCATTAATGATGATAAAAAAGAAAAACAATTCAGGAAAACTGTTATGAAATTAAAACCACTTGCAAGTGAAATTGTAAATGTTTCACAAGCTCATACACCATACAAAATATTAAATAAAGTGGTTTAATTTTCATACAAAATTTTTAAAGAAAATTTAATTACATGGTTATAAATACATAACAGATGTGATATTGTTATGAGCAGTTGTCTGTGTACTCAATGAATGTTAAACATGTGTTTGCATAAAACCTCAGGCACAAAGTCACCTGGCTCAGTATATAATTACTTTAAAAGACATGAAGCTATACTTAAAGTGATGTTTTAGACATATCTGTTTAAGTTGAAAAGGCTACTTTTCTACTGGTACAATGTTATACGTGCTTCTGTATATAGCACTGTTTCATAAAGCTGTTATTTTTAAACAGTTGGTGTTAAGGTAGAGGTTGTAAATGTTGTCGACAATTGGTGACATACGCTAAGTGTGTCACTGTTGTCTATCTTGCAAGCATTACTTGTGTCACCTTATTCTAGCAAACACTTTTGCACAGCAGGCTGTTGAAGAACATACATATGTGTCATGTAGACCTAACAAGGTAATCATGTTACTGAGTCTCTTGACATT
This sequence comes from Limulus polyphemus, assembly GCF_000517525.1. Taxonomy (NCBI): domain Eukaryota; kingdom Metazoa; phylum Arthropoda; class Merostomata; order Xiphosura; family Limulidae; genus Limulus; species Limulus polyphemus. Next base: position 38,773 of record NW_013667704.1, read on the forward strand.
GCATTAATATGTGTTGTATTATCATAGAAGAAACATTATTCTATTTTGATGAGATTACTTTGTTGCTGCTCATCTTTTGTTACATTACACTGTGACATTGATGAAAGCCGGTCATTCAGTCTGTGATGATACAATTTTTGCCTTCAAGAGGGTCCTTTGAGAACAACTTTACATTTTGTTTGTTGTAGTTGCATACTAGTAAATGTATTTATTCTTCGTTGTACATTTATTATTTATTTTGAATAAGTTTGATGTGGTGGTTGGGTGGAAAAAAAGCCAATGCAGCAGTAAACTATTGAAAAACATGTAACATTCAACTGAACACATATGCAAGTATATAGCATGAAATTTATTCTCCATAAATGAACATAAAACAACTTAAGAAATAAGATTAGTAAAAATTGTTAATTTAAAAAGGGGGAATAGGGATCATCAAAAACATTCAGAAAGAAGTTGAATCAAAATGCAAAGATTATATTTTCAAGCCTACAACTAGGAAATCTATAAAAGAAATTAAACAAACAAGGCTGAAAATAGTGTGTATGATTTTCTCAAGCTACAAATTCCTACTTTGAATCTACTAAAATTAATAAGTAATGTAGACATGGAGTCAAAATAAGGATTTGTTCAAGAGAGTTTAAGATAATATGCCTATACTAATTGATATGCATCTCATGTGGATAATTTGTGATTTTCTTTATTTGTGAAGCAAATTTTCTTATAGAAAAAAGAACTGCAATCTACAAAAGATTTAGTATGTGAGGAAATGTGCAAATACATTTTATGATGCAGCTGAATTTATAAGAATGGTGTTTTTACAGCTGTCTTTATATAACTGTCCTGTTCATCTTCTTGAACTATTATTGTTGTAATTCTGTTTACTCGTGTAATTGTTTTTCCTTTTACGAACATTTATTTTATATATAGAGTTGCTGTCCAGAATGAACGGTATGATGATTGGAATTCCACATTGATTCTTTTAAAGAAGTTGTTCAACCAGTATCAACAGATGGTGCTTGAATACCACCAAAGGGAAGGAGTGAAAATACCTCATGCAGTGAACTCTACCTCTTCACAAGGCAACTTTCTGGAAGTGCTAAATATGTCCTTGAATGGTCTTTATTTACTTTTCAGATTATCAGATTTTTTTTAAACTGTTTAAAAACATTATTTTTTGATTATTATTTTTTTGTGTCAACACTCATCAGTTTTTGAAGCTATTATAGCATGCTTCATTTCAGAGAGAGTTTGAAAATCCTTAGATTTATATAATGGTTTTGAGGCATTTTGTGAAAAATTAGAATTTTCATATAAAAGTTTAATACATTATTTGTATCTGACCATAAAGATAAATACAGTCAAATGTTAAGACTTATACTTATTATATATAATTATATTAAACTAAGAATTTCATCATTACAAACAAAATTGTATTTAGATTTTTAACTTTTCAGCTGTTATTTATCATTAACTTCATACTTGAAAACTATTCAAAACTTTTAATATAAGAAGTTGCTATTAATTTGATAAACAGAAAACAAATTTTGTTCAATTACTAATATTTTATTGATCCAAATAAAATTCTTCTTATATCCCTTTCTAATCATATGAGAAGGTATAATTATGTATTGATGTAATTCGCCTGCTTCGTATACTGTATAGTTGAATTAGTAAAATAGCATATTGTTGTTTAGGGGTATTTTGTACAGCTTTGTTCCAGGTAGAAAACAGTTTACTGCAGACACATTAAAGCATTGAGTAATTCTGGTTATCATTTTTATGTCTAGAACTATGTAAATGGAGAATTTACCATTAATCTCTATCTGTTCAATATTAATAATAATTAACAAATAAACTGTAGTTATGATGTTAATAGTTATGCAGTTGGAGTTTAAAACTTTTCTAGGGAAGATTGTCTGTGTGACTTCTGAATTCATATTATGAGATTTATTTACTTAATGTACTAATATTTATTTGCTAATATTTATTTCTACAATTTTCCATTTGTTACATGCATTCTGTTTGAGTTTGTACCGTTATATATATATATTTTATAAATCTTCCCAATTTTCACATTTTTATGCTATTTTCATAAGAAAACTTGATATTGGATATACTGATGTATATTAATATATTTTAAGTATGTATAATAAGTTGTTCATTTTTAACTAGCATGTTTCTTGAAACAACTGTTATGTTATTTCATGAACAGTATTTTGTTGCATTTTTTCCTTCTTTTTCTAATTTTTGGAGAAATAATTGTGCATTTGAGAAACATAACGTTAATTACACTTATGTAAATGTTAGATGAATACAGAAGCTACATCAGATTAATTGTCTAAGTGTCAAAAATTACAGGGTTACTTCAATACTAAATACATTGATATTGTTGTAGATTATAATTCTAAGAGATTTGTTTCCTTCTTTTATTTTATCACAATAGAGAAATTGTAGGCAATCAGTTTTGGTGTGCATACACTCACACACATACACACACTTAAAATATTATTTGATTTTTGAATGAGAAACCAATCTAATTTTCCTGTCATTTTGAATTCTTAGTTCATCTCTTTTATCTGTTTTATATTTTTATTTAGATAACAGCTTTGAAGTGTTTTCCTTTAGATTTTTTAATAGTAATAATATGTTAAATGTTTTTTTTGTAAGCTACTTTTTTCATTGGGTCAAACATACTTGTGCATAATTCTTTTACAATTTTTAGTTTTTGAAAAACATTATGTGGACCGCAGTTTTGACCGGACAGGACAACTATCAGTTGTAATAACACCAGGAGTTGGAGTTTTTGAAGTTAATCGAGACCTTACTAACATTACAAAACAGAGAATTATTGACAATGGTAGGTCTTCAGAGAAAATTACTGACTTGTGTATTTATATTGAGTTAGGATAGAGAAAATAACAGATAAAATATGAAATTTTATTGAAAAAAAAAGCATTTAAAATTTATTTAGGAGGTTTTAGAGATTATGCAAATAAAAATTGACAATTATCAGGTGAAGAAAAGTATTTTTAATCTTAACATGAAAATCACTTTGCACTTGAAGCAGTCAACAATTTGGCACCATATATTCGTGGAGACGTTTAGTGAAAATACCTCATTAAAAATTCAATGCTTACTGAACGCTTGTGAAATTTCATGAAGATACACAGAACGTACTAAAAGCTTTGGTATTAAAAACTATAAATGTCAGTTTTGGATCATGAACTTGGCCAATTTGATCGAGCCTTTAGTTTGAGAGTTAAATTACAGTTATTAAAATTGAATATGGTTTGAAATGTATTAAAAATTGTGAAGTTAAAGTGGGAAAGTTTGATACACGTATTTTCCTGGGTTGAACTACAATTAAAGATTTCACTTCAAGATGTACATGTATAACAAAACTTGAATACTTTCTTTTTTTTTCCAAACTCTTCTTTATTATGTAAATATAACTTAATTCTTAGTAAAAACACTACTTTGTAGTTAGTAAGTACAAAATTTGAAATTTGGTTTTTCAGTTATTACTGCACTACATTCAACTTCTTTTGACAGAACTCAGTATTTCATCTATTGTCTGAATAAAAATATCTAAATTGCCTTTTTCTTTCTAGAATGACTTCACATGGTAACAAACAATTGAAGTTATTTACATTAAAATCTTTAGTCTTCTAACCTTTTCACAATTGCTTTTATTTAATTTTATTGTTTTATTGATCTGTGAACCTTGTGTAACTAACCTAGTGTAACAAAGCAATAAATCACCAGGCAAGAGCATAGTGCAAGTTAAGATAAACAATGTATTGAATTACATCATGTGTGAGCGGTTTTTGTGCATTACTTATGGAGTATATTTTTTTATTTAATGTTTTTTCATTCAAGTTTTCTTATTTAACCAGATAATTTTTCTAATTTTTTTGCATTTTAGTAATTTTATAACAATTAATATATTCATAAAAAACGAGAAATTTAATATTTACAAGTGAGAATTGTACTTTTCTTTAGCTATCAATGTCTCTGTAAAAGATGACCATACTTTTAAATATGGTTGTTATTAGCACTTTACTACATTTTTATTTATTTCAAATATTCAGTTTAGAATAATAAAATAATAAATACACAAAGAATACAATGACCTATAACTATTATGATTTAACTGGCTTTCTAATTAATCTATAAGTGGTTTGAAATAGTTCTGTTGGCTGGTTGAGTTGACTCAACGATAGCAAAAAATGTTAGAGCTAATTATTGACATTTGTGAAATAACTATTGACATTTTTTTGAAAGACAATGTGATAGGAGGGCATGGCATGTGAGTTTGATGTTCTAGTTCTATAAGTGTGTAATTTATATTAAATTCAGAAGCTCAAATAGGGCTAGGAAGAATATCTAAAATGGAATGAAGAAGTGTTACATGATACAAAGGAGTGAAGATTGAGAATTTATTTAAATGTTTCCTTTTGAATTAAGAAGTCATAACTTAGATAATGTAAAAATTTGATCTATAAACTATGTGTTAAAGCTAATTATATTGACAAATATGCTGATAATAAAGTTATTCAATTAAATTTTGAATATAATTCTTAAAAACAGTTTGGAATGTACACTTTGAACTATCCATATCCAAAGGGTTAATGCAAGTTGTCTGTTATTTTCAGTCAGATGGCTTACAGCCACCTGGGCAAGCATCAGATCGAGTGTATTTCACATCTGACATGAGCTTAGGATTTTGGAAAGTTTTGATACCTTCATAACAACAGTTTCAAAATGGGATAATGTTTACTGCTAGTTTATCTTTGATTTATTTATTCCAGATATGTACAATAATTTTAATTTCATTTTTTAAGGTTTTTTTAGCTGTTTCTGTGTTTATTCTTATCCACTTCTATCCTTTTATGTCCTTGTGAGCCAAAGAAATGTAGAGAAAATTTTATATTTAGATCATTCAGAAAAAAAAGAATCAATAAATGAGATAAATATTTCTCTGTTCACTATAATAAAATCACTAAACTTTATCTTGTTTAATGCTTCTAGGTATTGGAAGTGATCTTGTGTGTCTTGGAGAACAGCCACTTCATGCTGTGCCATTGTTTAAGGTATGAATTTAAGAAAATAGCTGAAAAGAAAGTGTTCTATTCAAAATCATGTAATTTACAACAAAATTTTAAACTCAGTCTCCATATGTGGCTGGATTAATTCCAAGTTTTAATGAAAAGTAGTGGTTGAAAAAATAAAGAACCCTGAAAACGTTTTTAATTTTAGCTTTCTAAATATTAGATATATCTTTATTCAGAAATGTAAATGTATATTATATGTATTTGTAAACCACTTTTTATGAACTATTTTGCTCAGTGTAAGAACTTACTAGTCAGTTAGTCTACAACATCAAAAACAGTTGATCACATACATTCATAAAATAAAATTTTACTGTTTATACAGAAGTGACCTTAAATATAAGTTAGTTGAATAATTTTTTCAAAAGCTCTAGTTTTGGAAAAACAGCTTGAAGGTTTTTGTTTTTCCAGACTGGTACAAACTTGAAACATAGCCAGAACATAGTAACATTGTGATATGCATGCATGTTATATTTTTCGTGCCTAGTTATAGTTATGCAGGAATTTAAAAAAATTTTCATTTATTTAGTTTCTACACAATTGCTAGTATAAACACATGATCCAGTAGACTGTTGGAGTTGCCTTGTTTCTTTGTTCTCTATAGTAGATAATGTCTGTTCTGCCCAAAGGAATGTTACAGTAATATAATATCTGTGTTTAAAGGATTACTAAGTGCAATATCCTTTGCTGGCTGAGTTGACAATGTCTATGTTAAAACTGACCAACGCTGTGAAAAAACGGGTCGTAAGGTGACACTGTCAATTGGATAAAGAACCTGTGTTTACCTGTAGAATTTAAGCACACATTTTTGGTTCATTTCTGTCTAGAGTTATTTAAGTAAAGACCATACATTAAGATAATCATGTTTTAGTTCTTCAGAGATCTGTCTTGAGAGAGGGAAAGCTGCAAACTCAAGCACCTGTCTTTTTAAATGAGTAAATACATTAGCTGTGCCATTGTTTATTTCATAATAAAGATTGTGTTGATTTTATTCAACTTGTCCAATGTCAATATTTCTCACACACAAGAAAACTGTCAAGTTTTCAAATACAGACCACACAAATGTTCTGGGTGAATCTGCTGTTATTAGCATATCTAACTAACTGATATTTGTAGGGAAATTAGTTCACCTGAAAATACCACAGTATCACTAGAAATTAACAGCAAAAAACAGTTTTTCTTAGATGTTTAATATTTTATTCAATGTACTGCTTGAAAATATACAACAATAAAAAATTAAACATAAAATTTAAATGTTCATGTAAATATTAAATTTGTTGAGAAAATTATGATGAGAAAATATTGCAAGTTATTTATGCATGTGTAATTAAGTTATTAATTCTGATGAATTTTAGCAAAGGTTCTTAAATATATAATTTGGTTACAAAATTACTTGTTATATAGCAGAAACGTTTTGTTTTATTTTTTAGTGCAAATTTATAAGTGTTCCAGAACTTGTAAAAAGAAAACTATATCAGTTGCTTTTATCTTTTACAGTTGTTTACAAAAAATCAAAAGTGATTAAACTATTGTTTGTTTTGGAAGATTAAAAACACAGTAATTGTTGCTTCTGACCCATGTGGTGAAGAACATTAACTGTGAAGTAATGCCAGAATTCTAGGATATAATATTCATGCAGTATCATGTTATTAAACCTTGACATGCACTATTTTGATGTTTTCATATCAGGAATAATAAATATTAGGACAGTTTTTATTTAACATTATCAGTGTCCATATAAATATTATTAAAACATTTTTTTTTATCAATCAGGTTGCACTTCAAAATGATGTTATATGTTGGCTTCTAAGTAATAATTTCATCTATAGTGATTAAAAAAAAAGTGTTAACAAGTCACAAACTTTTAGAAAAACTTTTAAGTATAGACTTCTTGAAGACAGATCGTCATTTCAGTGACTCGGTTTTAGAGAATACTTCAGTAGTTGTAAGTGGCATTTAATTTTCAAAGTTGGATACTATAAAATTTAAAACATTTGCAAGATTTAAATTGTAATGTAAGGCTTAAACATAGGAAATGAAAAATGAAAAAAAAAGTCAATCTTGTATGGATCACACATCATATTTATTAAAATATTGAAAAAGCCAATTACTTTACATGAACTGTCACCAAACATGAAGTCATCCAGAATAACATTTTTGAATTACAAATACAAACTGAAACTGGACTTAGGGTTAATTTATTCTATGCATCACAATGGATGCTGTAAAGTAAGTGAAACATGAATTTTGTACCTTATATATACACACACACACACACACACACACACACACACACACACACACACACACACACACATATATGTGAAATATAATAGAAAGGCATTTATTTCCTGTAAAAATATAATTCCTTATCAGTCTTCTTGCAATTTAGCTATCTATCAGTTTTTCATTCATGGGATTGATCACTAGATATTCATTGATGGTACATGTTATTTGTACTTACTCTGTGAGTTACTCTAAACATTGTTAAGGATACATATCTCAAGGTAGTCCAAACCTTTCACTCTAAGTTGCCCAGAGTGCCTGGAGTTGCTCATGAACATTAATCTGGTTCGTCAGAGAAACACCTGAGCATATTTTGAGTTGTTTGAGTCTGCATGAAATTGAACATAGAATTCATGCTCAGGTATCACTAAGGTATCACTGATACTAATGCAACATAAGAATATAAATTGTAATTAGTATGAGAGCTCATAAAGATGGAAGATTTGTCATTTTTTTGTATTAGCAGCTTGTAATATTAGATGAAAAAAAAAACGTTTTAACAATAAAACTTGGTTCAGTCACTAAACTGCATGAGCTAAACAAATACTATAATCTTCCCTGGTTTTTGATTAACTTGGAAAATCTTTTACCAGGTGAAATCAAGTTGCATTTTAATATCCTACTATTTTACTTGATTTAGCAATATCTTAAATTTAAATTAAGGCTCGAAACAAACACATTTTGATTAAAATTATTAATCTCAATTACATCCCAAAAAACTTTAATGAGAGCAATGCAGGAATAAACTATTAATGTATCTTGAATTATGAAATTCAAAGTTCTGTATAAATCAGATTTGAATATGATTGGTCTAGCTATAGCATAGTTTAATTGAATTTAAAAGGTTTGTTGAGTTTTTTCTGCACATTTGATGGGGTGTTTAAACTATCTAAAACTGATAATTAACAAAAATGTTTGTACTATATAGTACTAAGTAATAATTTGTGCAATAGTATGAATAAGTGTTTTTGTTCTTTTAACTGTAACTACACCTTTTTTTCTTTAACTTTATATGTAATGTATGAAACATTAAGCTTAACAACGTGGAACCACTTTTAAAGCTTTTAATATGGATTACCAGTTTTTTAACTGTTAATATCATTAATCATGACACATACCTATGTTATGACACTATAAAGCAATTTATTCATTTCACAGGTGTGGCTTAAGTTACAAAGAAAAAGTATTTGGAAAAATCAGCTCTTAAGATATGCATTATGTTTAAAAATAATAAAAAGATACATTTTTAGGTTAGCTAAGTTTTTAACAGCCAGTAATTATATCTTAATAATTATAACTTTTGTATTTAATTTTCTTTATGTAAAGTGATATTCTGATATTTCCTGTGGTATATAGGAGATATAGTTAATGAAATTTAAAATTTTTTTCTAAAGTTTCAGCTTAGGACTTGGTCAAGTGATAAAATTGCTAAATGTGACTTGGTCATGTGTTAATTCAGCCCTAGTATAACTAGTCAAGGATGGTATTGGCTATTTCATTAGATAATTGTATTGACCCTCATACTAATTTCTATGTGAAGTTGCTTTACAACGTTCACATGAGGCAGAGATATATCTGGATTCTAGTGATCTAGTTCTGTGATTGGTCAGCTCTAGAAAGTGTATGAATTGTGAGAGCAGTTTTGGAATTATCAGGCAGTTCTTGGTTTGACTTGGAAGTGACCAGAAATTTCTGTGAAGTTTTGTCTTTATTATTCATCAGTAAAGTTAATTTTCTTTCTGTTGACTCTGTATGTATCTTTCTTTTTGTTAATTCAACCTTTTAACATCACATCAACTTCAGTCAGTAAGAAACATAGTTTATTTTCTGTTTCTGTTAATTTTCCAATTTCTAGTAATTACAGTTTAATTTTGCATTAAGTTAATTTCTCTTCTAAAATTTGTGTCTGTTAATTTAACCCAATAGTTGTATAGCATATCATGGCCACCATTGTTCAGTGTAATTTTTGAAAAAAAAAAAGTGTTTGTTTTTATCCATCTTCACATTGAGTCTTATCTCTTTTCATTGAACTGGTTATATATTACTACATATGTCCTTCCACATATGAAATCTATGAGTTGTTTTTGAGGTGATCAGGTAACAATACTATTAATTTTTACCTTAAGATTAGTTTAAAAAGGATAAAAGGTAATAATATGACCACTGTTTTTACTGTCTTGATCCCAAACTTTATGCTTCTCCTGGGTTTTTTAAACGTGGATAATATGTAAACATACAAGAAACCACATCTATGATGCATGAACTGCTTTTCTATCACTTGCTGAGTATCTTCTGACATGGGTCTTAGCATCAGGCTGGTGTGAAGCACTCTTGTCTATCATAAGTCACAGGTGATCTTTATTTAAATAACATTTTTGAAAAGTATGTAACAATCATTGTTCCTATTTTTGGATGATAAATTATAATATGACAAATCTGCCAGTATTTTAGTTGATACAGCCAATCAAAACTGTGAAAATTAACAAGCCTAACAGAGTATTGCATAATAGGTTGGGCTATTTTTGCATCTGAAACAATTTTCTTAATGTTATTATATATATATATATATATATATTATTATAGATTAATTTTACTCGTTTTATAATTTTAAATATGAAAAAAAATATATATGTATTTTTTTTATTGGTTCCATAGTTTCATAACAAACAACGGCCTCGTAATTCACTATCGGCTGTAGATGACTACAACATGCCACACTGGATTAATTTGAGGTAATTATTGTTTTTTAGATATGTGATTCAATTCGAATTTTCGGTAAAATTGCAAAAGTGTTTTTCTTGAAGGGCCGGTACATCATTACCCTTCTTTTAAAAGATGCTGTCCTTAGAGATGTTATAAATAAAAAAAGTAAGGGTTGGGGGGGGGATGTCTGTCAGGGCCTAACCCTGACATGCAGCAAAGATCAGTCTTGCATTTAACTTGATCAGAGCATGGGCTCCTCATCCTTACGTAGTCATATTGATAATGCTGTTAACATGAACCATACAACTCACTTGAATGTAAACATATGTTCGAGAAACAGTCAACTTCATGATGTTTGGAGACTGTACATGATTAGTCAGTAGTCCTACTACAAACATATTTGGGCAATGATTGATGATGGAAGGACAAACAAGGAGCTCTGTCTAATGGGTGAAATTCCTGTATTATTGGCAGAATTTCTGAATGTATGCAGAAAGTAGTATATGCCGTGCTATATGGTAATCTTATTCATATTAAACTTGTGTATTGTGAGTTTTTACTACAAAAATTGCTAAAATTGAATTTAATCATATAGTATATTTCTATCATTAAAGTACATAGAGGTTATTAACAATGTAAACTTCTTGTTCAATATATTTTTTTAATTCATCATTGTAATTATTAAGCAATGACATCAACAGGCCACAAAAAAAAAACATCTACTAAAGGCCTGTCTATGTGAATGACACAACCAGTATTAAACAAAAATACATCAATAAACAGTACGAGTTTCTTCTGTCATACATTGACATTTCAGTTAAGCTAATTTCAATGTTTAGACACTAAAAGGCATCTGCTGTGTTATGTACTGAAGAATTTTGTCTGGATGAATTATTTTCTAATTATATTATCATTCATTTTTGTCTTCTCACCAATTCTTACCTTACTCTCGAACAGCAAAACTTGCTCATATAGCAGATACTATTTAAGGTTGAAGAAAATGAAAAAAGTGCATTCAATAAAATAATTAAGAGATTAATTCACTCTTTTCAGATAGGTATGATCAACTAAAGTTTAGTTTAACACTATAATTAGTTAAACTTTTATAGTAAATACAACTATAAATAACACATTTGTGACAGAATAAATATTTAACCATTCCAGTGTCATTAGTTTTAAATATTTTACTGTCTTCTTCTACTTCCATATTGGTGCTATCACAAAATGTGCCTTACATATGTATCAAAAGATTTCATGCTCATGGTGATGAATTACCGGGTAATAAAACCATCAGGTGACATCTTCCAAACATGGAACAACCATATTTAAACCATTTCACATTTGCACTGATTTGTTACACCTATCCACTAAATGCAATTGTAACTGATGTCTCAAATTAGGTAAGATGAGGTGGTTATACTGTGAAATATTCTAATTATATACTGATGATATTATTCACAAAAAAGTTAGGGGAAGTAAATTCTAGGAGTATTTTTTCTTAGGAGTTTTTCTAAGTCATATTTGATGTTTTTCATAAATTGCTATAGCTAATTGTCACTAATTTTGAGGGCTGGGGAAGCTGTTTTATGTTGACAGTTCCTAAACCTCAGGCCAGCTTTCTTTGGTTTTGGCCATAGCTCACACTTATGTCTGAGACTTAGGCTAGTCATTTGCTTTATATATATACATTTCTAACTGTGCAATTGCCAAACAACTATACTCTAGCTTTTTTGTGGGTATACATTTTTTTCTGAATAATTTGCTTGATTTGTATAATATTGAAAACAAAGTGAATTTGACAAGTACTTTATCACAAAATAGATAATTCACAAAGAAACCTGATACTTTTTACAATGTTTTCCAAAGATAGACCCAATAACTTGGTTTTGAAAAATAGGCTTTCTTTATTAGTTTAGCCTAGATCAATGAAAGGCATATTTTTGGAAAATTCTCATTATATTTCAGTTTTAATGAAAAACTTATGTAAATGTTGATGTAATCATAAACCATTTTTGTGTAATTTTTACATTTTTACACGTTGTAAAGTGTACTTCCAGTTTTAGTCATGAAAAGGTTATACAAGGGCTCACACCAGCACAAAAACATTCTTTGTCTCTATTGAAATGGTTTTTTAAGTGTTTTACACTCACTACTATAAAGGCTTGGTTTGGTCTGAAGTTTCAATCAATGGTCGTGTCTAGAGTCACTGATGAGAAGTGGAATTCTCCAAAACTAGTCTGACCCACAGACACACCCCAAATGAAAGGATAGACCATTC
>NW_013667704.1:52049-57442 GCF_000517525.1 Limulus polyphemus
GACCCACAGACACCCCCCCAATGAAAGGATAGCCCATTCCACGCTTTTACTTGTTGTTAAACAAATGTTTAAGCAACTCTGTTCAAATACTTTTTCTCTGTTTTCATCAGCTTTTAAAACATATATATATCTTGTTTTACACATGCTATGGGAATCATGTATATATATGTAGTAGTGATGGAAAGGGGAAACATCAGTGTTTTGGTGAGTGTATGATGCCTCCATGTCTTATTTATCAACTTTTTGAAAAGTATGTTAACTTAATTTGCTTATGGTCAAAGAAATATTTTATCATGTGGAAATAAAAATATTTATAGTGTGTTTGTTACTCTCTTTGTAGTCCAAAACTATGTTAGTTATATTGTGATGTTTTATGTCTTGTGAAACAGTGACTGATGTTAATGTAGCTTATCTATGAATTCCATTCATTCAAAAAATTTAGAGAACAAATAATGTGGTTTAAATGATTTTGTTCTGTTGAGTAATGGAAACAATTTTGCAGATAAACCAAAGAGAAAACATGTTCATGCTATTATTTACATTTACTGCATGAACAGCCTCAGTTAAACAGTTATTGTATTGAATGAACTACACTACAATTTTAAGGGTATGTTATGTAAACATTATCTTCTCATACATTATACTAGTAACTGATAGTTCAATAAATATTAAAGCATGTTTGTTGATTGTGAATATGTTCTCTTCATCTGATTTTGTTGCATGGAATCAAGAACAAGTTGAAAGAAAATGAAATCTTGGGAAAATATTATCTAAAACTAATATCAAAATATTCACACCACCATAGAGATGAAAATATGAAGAACCCTAAAAAAGAATGTAAAAGGAACTGGTTGTGCATTAATCACTATTTTTTATGAGAATGTCCTTAAATTGTGGACTAAGCTGTAGGCATTAAATATGATTGTCAGTGTTTTTAAAACACTTATGTATTTACATTTCCAAGGGAATTTTAATGCAACAATTAAGATAATTTGTTGGAAAAATAATTAAACCAAAGATATTTCCAATATCATTGTTCTTTTTTTTATATCTTTCTCATTTTTCTGATAAGATCCCACTTGCTAAGGACAAGATATATGAACTAAATAATCTTATTGACGTGTTGTTACACAGAAATTTTTTATCATATTAATAACCAAATTCCTTAACTCTTATTTTTTCAAAAGTTTCAAACTAGGTAGTTAGTTTTACAACTTGCACTCAGGTTAACAAAAAAATGTACCAATTCAATGGGATAAAATTATAACTGGACTATATCAGGACATTTATCATTTGCACTATTCCTTTCACTGCCATGACCCACCTTTTAATTCATTTGAGGTTTTAATGTTATATAGTCAGGGAAATTATTGAGCTAGATTGATGATTTAATTACTCTGACTATCACAATTATGAATCTTCTCTATTGTGTGATGAGTACTAAGTGTGAATCAGTAGATGTTTGTTAGATTCTTTTGCTACAAGAAAGCATTTACTCTGTTGCCAAGCACAAAGTAAACTTACAGATTATTTATCATATTATCAACACTTCCCTTGAAAACATCTCATTTGTCTAATTATTTCTTACATTAGTTAGATATAGAGGTAATATTTTTTGTTTTTGTAAACCAGTGGTTCTCAAAATTTTTTGTTTGTGAGTAATCTTGGTAGACCACAGTGGGATCTATACACTATGCTGCCACTTTTCTTCTATAATTATACAACCCTTCATGGACCACATATTGAGAACCTCTGTCCTCAACTATTCTCCAAGTAGTTTCTGTAATGAAAACAAGTTTTATGCATACAGTTTTGAAACTTTTCCATGTACACTCTTAAATACAACTAAATTAACAACTTCATAAATTAAAAACAAAGTAATTTAAATCACCTCTAGGTTTTTATCTTATTAAAAGTTATTTAGTTTGTTTGAGAAGTTTCAGTCCATGCCTTATCAGCCACATTATAATACATAATAATATAATATTTTTTTTTCACATCTTATTTTGACAGTAACTCTTATCAGTATTTCCAAGTAATAGCCAGTAGTGCCATTTATCGAAAAATGATGTTAATAATTATGATTTTTCATTACAAAGTTTAATAAAATTATTGTAAAAAATCTTGCTATTTTTGTTGAAAATTTTCTTGGGAAATTAAATTTCACCATAACTCATAACATGTAGTAAACAGCTGTTCAACTGTTGCAGCTGCTTTTATGCAAATAATGTAGGATATTTATTTGATTTTTCATTTTAGCTTCTATTCTTCAACAAAGCAGATCAGCTATTCGACATTCACACCTAGGATCAAACTTCCTACTCCTCTTGTATGTATATAGGCTTTATGTTGTATATATCTTAAGGGTTGAAGTTACAGACTACATCAGCATATTTATCACTTGCACTATTCTACTTAGTGTAATTGCTATGGCTCATGTTTTGATTCAGTATGCTGTACAAAACTATCACACTAGAAAATTACTAACTTGTGCATTTTAAAATTAACTCAGTCCTTGTTAAGTCTCTTATAACATTCCTTTGTAAGTGGTAACATGCTTAAAAGTTTGATAAAAATGAATAAAAACCCTATAACCCGAGCGCTTTTGAAAGGCAGACCTTTCTTCTTCATCTTTCTAACATCATGAATGCTTAAAAGTTGGTACACTTCTGACTGTACCAAAAAATCGTAAAAAAGAGCAATGCTGAATTGTTACTATTATTTAATTTTTAATTTTCAGTTAAATAAGTATGCTTGTATTTCAATGAATGAAACCTTTTAAAAATTCTCAGTTTTTGTTGAGTAAGTACTGGAGAAACTGATTTGGTTACTTTGAAATTATGTGTTTAGAAGTATAATTTGTTCAGGGAATAAATCTATCATTAAAGAAATAAATTGATGTAAGACAGGAAAACAGTTATACTAGTATTGGGAAGTTTATATGAAGAATAACCAAACTTAAAAATAAAATGACAAGGAGATGTCTCAGTCTTTCAGATGAATATCCTCTTTTTTTATATTTTTTTTATTAAATTTCATTAATTTTTAAGTGTGTGTTTTAATGTTTTTATTTGAAATGTGAATCATTAGATGTAACAGCAATAACCTTGGTAACGTATCTTTATTTTAAACTTTCTATTATTATTATATGTATAGTTAAGTGACAACAAGTTAAGTTTTATAACTTTTTACTTAAGAGTAATGAAGGATGTAAGCACTAGGTAAACCTTGGTCAACAAGGATCAATTCATCATCTTGAGATTTTTTATTTGTTTTTAATTTTCTGATAGTTTACTCACTTATGAAAGATGTCTTTATTTTCTAGCCCAAGGCAGCAAGAGAGAAAACATTACAAAATGGTAAGAAGCTCTTAGCATGCTAATCCTGCTTTGCTTGTTTATCTGTCATAAAATCTTCATATGGTTATACAGAGGGTTGAGTTGCATTATCTTAAAATGGTTTTGAATACGCAGGTCAGCAATTCATGTGATAATTACAGCTGATATAAAGTCACAGTGGCATGCAATATATCAGAACCACATTTTGACATTGGAATTTCATAGATAGTATGATGCCATCAAAAATTGCTTGCTTTTGAGAAAGATATGTAGCAGTCCTTTCCAGTGTAAAATATTCATACATAAAGATGTGCTTGTCATGATATAAAAGACTGTTTGGTTTAAATATTAGTGATTAATTTATATATATATTTGTGAGTGAATATTTTATTATTCTTAAATTTGTTATAATAAGAGTTAAAAGCAAACGATTGTAGAAGGTTTTGTTAATAAGTAATTGGTGTCGAGAATATAGAAAGTGGCCAGACAACTATGTAATAAAGATATAAAAAGTGTGAGATGAGTGGAAAGCAGCAGACATACAACAATAGATAGATAATAGCAAAAGAGAATATAGCTGTGTGAAGTTAAGTACTGTGATGAGTAGTGCCCTGGTGGGCTTAATTGTTGGAATTTCAATTAAAACTACTCGTTACACCAAATTTATTTATTGGAGGATTTGTCGTGACGAGTAAAGCCACAAGTCACTAACTAGAGGTAGTTTACAGTTAGCCTAAAGAATTAGAGTCTCAGGCCAATGGTGAACACTTACAATAACATTTATTAATCATTAATTCATCTAACTAACAGTTAATAAAACAAAACTTCAACATACAAACATAAAATGGTTTTTAACTCGATTAAAATACTTAATATCTTCAATATACACTTTCATTAATACACATAGATATATTTCAACATAACATTTTATAAAACATTGGTATTAACTGACTGAGAGAGAATAGTAAAGTTTACTTACAATGGTGTTGTATTCGGAAATCGAATAACGTTAGAAACCTTCATGTTGCCCAAGAGAGTGACTTTTCCAGCTTCCAGAGGAACTCTTTCTGAATTCTGGAGAAATCACTTTTCAGTCTCTGACATGAATTTATAAAGCAAATTTTCTGTGTATTATCTCGTTCATCTAAATAGGACACAGCATCACCTGCAAGTAGTCCTGTGATCCTATTAGACGCTTCAGGGGAATCCCTGGGCTATACCAAAACCATAACCAAAACTCTCAAGTAATTGGTTACAGTTAGGTTGTGTTAGCCGGTCACCTATTTACTTGTACTGCTACACCCATGTGCTGTAAATGATATCACCTCAAAGCACCGATATTGCTCGATAAACCAAACTTTTCTGTAGCTTTCCTAGTTCTAAAGGGTTGAGGTCAACCTGTCACAAGTTCTAGTACACTCATCTCATTTTTAGGCAACGCTTCGTACGTAGCCTAACCTTGTTTTTCTAGTTCATCCACATTTCTTTACAAAAAATGCAACTACTAATTTAACTTTATTCTTAAACTTTCAAAATTAATAAAAACTCCTAAAAACGTTGAAGCAATTGTAAATTGCCTTGAAAATAACCCAATTGCTTCAATACCGTAGATGTGATAGGCCTAACGATTGACATAGGCCTATCATTTAATATGTTAGAGTGAAACTAACAGATAAAGACACTAAAAGATAAGAAAGATAATTTTATTCCATCAAAAGCAATTGAATCATCCTGGGTACATTTTGACAAAAGGAACAGAGGATCTTCAGAAGAAAGAAGACCAAACAAATTACGGTAACTTGTGCCACAACTGTAAGTGAATCACACACAGAATACTAGTACAATAGTAATATAGAGAAGATAGTTCGACTTGTCAACTGAAATTCTAAAGTAATTGAATAGGCCTAAGTGGAAGAGAACTATATAAATAGTGTTTATGATATGCCTGTAATCTCTATAGTGTG
This sequence comes from Limulus polyphemus, assembly GCF_000517525.1. NCBI lineage: Eukaryota > Metazoa > Arthropoda > Merostomata > Xiphosura > Limulidae > Limulus > Limulus polyphemus. The sequence continues at coordinate 57,352 of NW_013667704.1, forward strand.
AAGACTTTGTTGTACATAGGTTTAACTTGTTCCAAATATACACACACACACACACATATATATATATATATATATATATATATATATTATT
>NW_013667704.1:57452-66225 GCF_000517525.1 Limulus polyphemus
ATGATATGCCTGTAATCTCTATAGTGTGAAGACTTTGTTGTACATAGGTTTAACTTGTTCCAAATATACACACACACACACACACATATATATATATATATATATATTATTTGAAAACAAGTAAAGTGTGTGCTGTTTATTCATCGTTGAATTTATTGCTAACAAGTCAGACACCTACTGTAGAAGAATCCTACGCCCAACAACAACATAGTATATATTTATACTATTAAGAAATATAAGTAAAAGCCATTTATTTTGACAACTGGCAAAAAGAAAAACTTGTATATATATATAATTTTTAAATTCTGACAGCTCAAATCAGGTATTTAGAATTTCCAAAATGGGGACATCTCTTGCACTTAGTAGTACTGTAAAGCTAAGGAATATGGATCAATTGGGGAAACCAGGAATATCCAGAAAGAGATCTACAATGAGCTATACCCCAGTCATGATAAGCAAAGTAAGGTGTATTCTAATAGATGAGAATCCCTGAATTCAATGGTCAAGAGAAAAAGTCATCCACATGTTCCATACTACAACACAACATAATCAAGAAGGATTTCCAGTCTGGAAAAATGGCATTAGTAACTTGAACACAAGTTGTTCCCATGACATGTCCATTCAGCTATTAAAGACTCAAGCGGCTGGAGAAACAGGTATTCTTCCTATTCCATATTAAGACATGCCAGTCAAGTCACCTGTGGATTTCTGTGTGATTGGATTGTTGAAATGGTTACTGAGAAATCATCATCCCTGTAATCTATATGGCTTATGGAAAGTTGTATGGAGGAATGGTGTGATTTGGACATGACACTATTACCACAGGAACCTTTTTTAATGGAAAATATGCTGCAGGGCTATTGTCAAGATGCTTAATCTTCAGATAGAGCTTGCCTGGACATGGCGACATAGGCTGTAATGATGTAGTGAGGCTCTGAAATTGTATAAATATAAGGTATATTACATCTATATTAGATATGTAAATTTTTGAATGTCAAATATCCTAACATGCTTAAAAGATAACATAATGCATTTGCAGTGAAAGGTTGAGTAAATGATTTTGATTTTGACAGCTCTGTCATCCACCCGTGCTCGTCATGTCAGTCAGCCAGACTCCACATTTCCAACTTTGTTTGACTATGATGAATATGATGATCAAGTTTTTAAGCTACCATCTTATTCTCAAAATGCAAGGTATTGAAATTGTAACTGTATTTCCAAAAGTTTATAATAAAATATGAATCAAATTTTTATGTAAATTTATAACAGTGTTGGTTTCGAAAGCAATTCTGTTTTAAATAAAACTAAAATATGAAGTTTAAGATTTTAAGTGTTTCGTTTTTTTCCTAGACAATTAACTTAATGCATGAAAAAGCATTTTGTGATTATTTAAAGCAGATGTGTGTGTGTTATGGTACATTTAAGTTTAAAAAGCACTCTAAGTGAGAAGCAAAACAAATCTAAGGTTTAGTTTTGAACAAAGTTAAGACATATTTTCATAACTTGCATTCAGTGCTACAAATTGTCACCAACCAAAAAAAAAAACTCATATATATATATATATGTTATTCTTAAATGTGTAATTTATAGTTGCAGTTTTTTCTTGTTCCTTTTAATTTATGGTATCATTGTGCGTGTACAAAATGAACTTTAATAACACTTGCACATTTGTTCAAGAGGCTGTGTCTTAAGATTATAAGAGACAAAGCTTAATAGGAATGAAATGGCCACTCTGTATTAGTGCATCGGAAATATTGAGAAAACTTCTATTTTTGCGCTGGGTTCCTTTCTATCTCATTCTACAGATGAACTTGATCATTGTCATTCAGAGGCTGTATTATTAGGATTGGTGAATTTTCTCTGCTTTTCCTTTTCAGTTTGTTTATTTCTGTTTTGTTGTTGTTTTTATTATACATAAAATTTAATACTTGAGAAGTCTTTTACTGATGGTTTTGTTACTCAGTATGAATAAACTGCAAAAATGGAGTTGCTCTTTGCTAGTTTGCTCTACTTGTCATCCCTACTGTTAATTCCCAGTAAATCAAGATGCAAATACGGCCACTTTACCTTTTTTAATGCACTTTACCCTGTTAAAAATGATTGATAGGTGCTTTGCTGTTGATTTTGTTGTCAGTTTTGATATGTTTTGACTTTAATATAATTTTATTTATTTATTTTCTGCAAAGATTTATTTTGTTATGATGAATATTATAGGAATGATAATTTGGTATTTTTTCATTTCCTTTTGACTAGGTGTATTTCCTGTTATTAATATTTTTTTTTCATTTTTCCATTAATATTTTCTTTTGGCATTCTTGTCTCCATGATATTATTTTGTTTAAAATTTTACATTGTGGTTTTAATTGTTGAAGTTTTATTACCTTCTATGAGTCATCTCCTCCTAAAAATAGTTTTTTATCCTTTTCTGGATAAATAAGGTCAACAAAAGGGCATTGAGGTGCTTTGTGAAATATCAAATTAATAATAAGATTAGGTGATAGTTTCATGCTGATTATCTTACTCAGTTACTAAAGATACCTAACTCATGTAAGAAAGTGATTTATAGTGGTTATTACATGCTTTTTAGTAAGATGTATATAGCTTTAAACAAAACTATAAATAAAACAAGTTGATGAATATTTTAAAAGTGATCATTTTGTTGTCAAGGAAACACATTTATTTGCCTTTCAAATATATTTAAAATGTACTGCATGAACTCTTTATAATAAATTGAATAGAACTAATAAAAGGATTTGGCAATTTTAGAGGAAGCATGATAATCACAAAGACTAATATTTACTATAAAAAGAAAAATTGCATCTAATGTTAAACCTGTAGTTATTTTTTCACTTCTTGTTGATACATAGTATTGTTTCATAGTATTGCTTTATTATAATAGCACTGTTTTACAAAATACTTGTTTGTATCTTTTGAAAAAAGTTGTAGCTTGGTCTGACAGGGACTAATCTCGTATAAACCAGCAGTATATCATTAGTTATACAACTCAGATAAAAATGCGCACATATTGACGTTTATTTATATAGATATATAGAATGTTAAGTTTTGATTTTTTTATATTTATTGTATTAACTAGAAAATTATTCAAAATATAAACTGTTAGATATCATTGGTCATCACAATCCTTTTGTTCAAAAGTATTATTAATTTTTGTCTTTCTTTTGTTACTTTAAGATTATTTCGTTTTTTTCCAGTAGGGTTACACACAGTCTACAGAGGGTTCCTGGAAAGAAAAAAGGGAACCGTTCAGTAAAGAACCCTTCTTCAAGACTTGGTAGTGAGGAACCAACATCTTGTTTTCTCAGTTCTGAACCACCACCAACCACTTCTTTGTTCTCATCATCTGCCATTTTAATTCCTACACTTGACTCTTCAAGTCTGTCTTCTTCGTATGGAGCCCAAAATGCAGATGGTAAGTACCTTGATGTTTTAAATGTTATTTAAAATTTTAAATTCATTTTTTAAGAACTTAAAAACAAATTAAAATTATTATCAGCTGTGGCATTAAGATGACACCAAGTTGATCAGTCATCTGTTATCATAATGACTATATTTCTCATTTAGAAAAAAAAAAAAGGTTTCAAGCAGATTTTAATCATCTTTGAGTATAGAAAAATAGAAATCCTTTTAAAAGAAAGGCAATGACAAATTACTTTTGCAAAATTCTGATGAGTTAGTAAAGTTAGCAATGGAACCAGTAGGCTTAATATTTTTGATAAAAATTAATATAAACTGAAGATGTTCTTTTGTGATGCAGAAGGAGAGGCATTTTATTAAACTATGCAAAAATGAACTTAAGAATAGAGAAGTACAGACAGCATCACCATATGTCTAAGGGAAGGGTAATTGTAGATAGTACTATGCATTGCAAAGAGAAAATTATTTGGAAAATGGACCTGTCATCTTTCAGAGCACCATCTCAAACAGAAGTGTTTATGTGTAAATTTCTTCATTATTTTTATAGACACTTAAGAGTACCAATATTGTCACACTGTTGAGTTTTAATACTTGCCCCCATTACATATTATATGATCTGATATCCCTTATTGATAAGTTGATTAGTTTCATTTTTTTATCAGACCATTTAGTTCAAAATGTCTTTTGTTCTGGTGGTGTTTGTTGAGTTTTTACATATTGTTGAATAGGTTTAACCTTGCAATCATTGAGATGCCTCACACAGCTATCAGATTCATTCAGAATGTTACATACCTAACCTCATACAGGGTAACTAGACAGGTGACTTAACTGTTTTAATTACTTTAAATACACAGCACTGCATTTACATCTTATAAATTTTGTGCATTTAAATAAAAAAATACCAAAACCATAAAAAAGTCTCGTACATGAAGCATGAGTTTTCGTTAAAAGAAATGTGTAATAATCATATACTTATTTGTCTAGTAACTTTTTCTGCAAACTTTCATAATATATTTGTGTGTTATAAAATGTACACCACCAAATTTCTGAAACAGGGAGTTTTATTATTATTTAAAACATTTTGGACTTAATAACATGTCACGTGGTATGTTGAATGCAGCTTTGGTTCAAGTTAAATGTTTGAAATGTCCTAATACAAAGCATATAGTTTCTTGCAAATTACAAGCTCAAATTATGGATATTGAAAAGCTATAAAATAAAATAAGTACCTGCTATATTTTCTGTTTGCTGAGATATCACTATATTTAGTGAATCAAACACAGTGGCCTTGCCCACCTCTTCTCCTTTTGGAACTACTTGCTTGTGTACATCTATTTCACTCTATAACGTGTTTATAATGAATCAGATGCTCAGAATGCCCCCAACTTAGTTTTCTCAGCCTTTTGTGAAGTGTTTAAATGGGAAACCTTCCTTTTCATGGTAGAAATGAAGTGGTGAGGTAAAAAATAATGAAGCTCGAAATATCATATTTTTTAGATCCAAATACACCTTAGTTACTAAACTTGATAAATTATAGTGGAATTCTGTGGTACTGATATAGTAATTTATGATTTTTTTTTATTTCAAAATGCATATATAAAGTTATTTTCTTTTACATCCTTCATGTGCAAAATTTGACAAGGCTTAGCAAATTATGGCGAGCACAAATTCATAAATAAAAGAGATCACTGTTTTCTGTATTTCTTTATTTACTGTTCTATGTTTTAAGAAAAATAACTGAAATATAAGAACTTGTTTGTAAATAGTAATAATATATATACATATGTAACATATTATAACCAAGATGTGACCGTATTTTACAAAATACTGGTTCACCAGAACAAAGCAAGACAGGACAGTTTGTAAAGGCCAGTTTTATGCTATTGGATACTGTAACATGAGTGCACGTGCACTACATCATTGCAACTTCTGTAATGTTAGTCAGACACAGCTGAATGGTCAATAAAATAAAAATAATAAATATATATATAGATGTATAATGTTATGAGATTTAAGCTATTGAGACTAAACATTTGTGGTTTTGTGTTATAATTTGTAGTCATTCTAGAATGAAAAAAGCATAAATTATATCTATTTTGTAATTTTTATAGTGGTTACGAGGTCGATCAAAATTGACTAAACCCAAACAGAGGTACAGTAATGAAAATAACATACAATATATATAAAGTTTTTTCTAAAAAAGTTTGATAATTATTTGGAGGCTATTAGGAAGTTATAGAGATTTTACATGTGACATTTGACAATCTTCTGATGCAAAAAAGTATTTTTAAAGCCATTTAGTAACATAGAGACATGAAAGACTCTATTATGTCTCTGATCATCTGCTGGGCATCTCTATTTCGAATGTTAAGAATGTAGCTGCATATCGGTTGGGCACATCTTGTGAAGGAAGTCCAGTACATAGGAATTCACAACAATTTCGAAAGGGAATGTTGCTTGCTTACATGAACATATAAGTGATCAAGGTTCTCTTCTGGTTAAATAACATTTTGTGTATTAATCTAGTAATGTCATTACTTCTGGTACTTGGCAACTTGCAAGTGGTTATAAGAGATGAGGTTCTTCGAGTAGAAAGTGAAGACTTGTACTATCAATTTTCGTCATCGTCAAATTCAGTATACATTTTTTTTTTTTTGGTGTGACTGAATTGTTTCTGCAGTAACAGGAAACAAAGAAATGAGAGCAAAATCAACAGATATTGTCTTTTGCTTGATGATTCTCTTATTTCTCTTCTTCACTGTCGTGTGGCACACATGTGGGAAGTTTAATGTTTTGATTATTTAATCTGTGTGCCACGAATTCAGTTGAACAGTTTTGCATTTCTCTGTATAACTATTTTGCCGTCTTGATGGTGAATAAAAAATGTTTTTAGCTTTCCTCAACTGGTCCTGGCTCGTTTGTTTTTTTGTAAGGTTAAGATCAGAAATACTTACTCTCAATATAACCCAGAACCACTGAAAGTAACACTAACTTCTTAAGATTTGAAAAAACATGCACTCCTTCTTTCTGTTGAACATAATTAGATATATACACAACAGAATTATTTTGTCTGGATGTTTTACAACTGATAGCAACAGCACTGCAGCATTATTGTAGAATATTCTAAATAATAAGCACACAATTCTGAAGAAATTCAACCAATCAAAGCTATAGTTAAACTTCAGAATTTTCTCAATGCATGTGGAATAAGAGAACTTTCAAGAGTAACAAGAACGATTACGCTGAAAAAAATTCTTTATTCTTACGTTCATTATGACTTATCTGTTTCAGAGCTTAAAGTTTAAAACAAAAATTCTGGGTTTTTTGTAATTTTACTACTGTTTATATTCAAAAGAATAATTCAAACCATGTTTTTTTTCACATTATCAAGTAATAATATAGTGTATTGGCATCGTTTGGCCTTCATATCTAACAGGACTAGGCTATAAGAGAAAAGTGGTTCGGTAAGCCATTGTTTATAAGTTAGGCCTAAAATACTTTATAAAGTGATTAAATTTTCTCTTGTGTATTGTTTTCATAGGTTTTTCATTAAATTGAAAATTGGGAGGAAACCAAAAGCTTTTGATATTTTATGAACCTTGTATGTTTGATAATATCACTATGCTATAATATTTTCAACTGTAGAAAGATTAAAGTCAACCATTGTTAAAATGTTATAAGATATACTCAGACTTGACTGGCATGTTCTTTTTTAGCCATTCAACAGCATTCAGTGTGTTTTAAACAACAGTTGCTCTGTACATGAGTTCTGAACAATTTTATTTTCATGCAGTGTCTGAGTGTAATTCTGTCATGGTAACTTCTATAGATTTTCTGTATTTTATTTACTGATTTTGTGTAATGGATGATGATCTATTTTTGATGTGATGGGATTATACTAAAAAAAAATTTGTTTTTCATTTGGTCCATGTAAGCTTCAGTTTTCATAACTATAAGTAATATTATTGGCATATGGTCATCATCTACTGATATATTAACCAAAAAGTCCTAACACTGTAGCAAAAACTGTTCAGACTGCTATTTTATAATTACATTTAGTTGGTAGCAATTTGTTCAGACTCAACGCTGTAGCAGCTATGTAGAAACTAAACAATACTTGGTAGTTATACGTTAGTGTTGAACATACCCACTGATCGGTAAAGTGGTCAGTAGCTGACCACTGTTGCATCTTGACTACCCAACATACATCAACTTTTGTCAAAGGTCTTGTGAAACATCATTGTTTTGGAAAATGCTTGTTTAACAATTTTAAAAAAAGTTCCTCAATCATAGTAATTGTATAAAATAAAGTCTGCTCTTGTACGTGTAAGATAATGTCTGTTTACAGTATTTTATGTTTTAAATTTCATGTCTCAAAAATGTATTTGATAGAGAAAATTTGTAGAATAATTTGTTGTAAAAATTTGGTAAAATCCATTGTTTTTTTTTCTTGCTTCACCTTGTTTTATTTTTATGTAAGATATGGCATTGAAAAAGTAAAGAATTTTATATCCTTAGACAACTTGAAATTAATAGAATTATTATGTTGAAACATTTCAAAAATTTTACATGTTTAACATACATTCAATGTTGAAAACAATTATACAGGAATTTATACTAACAAACTTATTAACTGTTCTAAATGTGCTTAAACTTCTGTTAGGTCCATGTCTTACTGTCATGATATCATGAGCTTGTTGCACTGTCCTTTAGTAAGCCCAGTTGCTATAATTGAAACATGAATAAACAGTTTTATTAACGTAACACCTTATGCTTTTAGAAAGTGTTCTGGACAATGTTTTAATTGAGTGAATTTTCTCATATGTAATATTAACTAATTATTAACCCAGTATTCTAAGAGACTTTATTTTACAGAACAATATTCCAGATTGTTTTAATAACTGCTGTATTCTGTATTTTAAGTGTTGGATGTAATTCAAAATTCCTAAAACGGTTTTCTTTTCTTATATTTAGAAGCTGTAGAAAAGCTCCATTAGTTCAATGTGATTACTGCCCGTTACACTTTCACCTGGACTGTCTGGACCCTCCATTGACTACTGCACCTTCAGGCAGATGGATGTGTCCAAATCATGCTGAACATATGCTGGTGAGTGTCTTTTCAAATAATAATACACATTAAATTGAGCGAGTATGTAAGTGTAACATGATAATTTTTGAACACAGTTTTGCTCTGATTATCATTAAAATTCCCTAGTTTTTGGACATAAAATATCAGATTTTTTAAGTAATGATTTGCTCTTGTTTTTTCTTTTCGAATGTTGACTATCCAACATGCAAAGTAATTTTGATTTTAAGAGGGAAAAAGTAAAATATTTTA
>NW_013667704.1:67225-122466 GCF_000517525.1 Limulus polyphemus
CAACATTCGAAAAGAAAAAAATAGCAAGAGCAAATCATTACTTAAAGAATCTTAAAACTTAATAAAAAAAACCTTAAATTTGGTGTACAAAAGCCTTGTAATATATATACTGATAATCTGCAAAATTTCATGAGATACTCTTACTATATTAAAAGTTATAGCATGAAAACTATAACAAGCACAAAATGGTTATGAGGTCCCTCGAACTGAGCCTATAGTGAGAGAGTTAACTAGAAAAAAATTGGCTATTGTTATTACTATCCTTCAGAGAAAACATGTTAATTTTTATTTATTTTTTTTTTACTTATGTAACTTATTTATTTAACAATGGTATTGAAACATCTATAACCTATTATTAAAAGGATAAAAAAAATCATGTTCAAAATGTTGATTTGCCATGGAAAAAATAATTGATCTCTCAACAGATGGATCTCCAAATTTAAAAATATCAGGGCAAAATCTAGACTTCAAGTTACAATTTCTGTTTCTCCAGTCTACTTAATTTTGGTAGTAAGAAATAATTTCATGTAAAACATCATCTGGATTGTAAAGAGTTGTTGCATTTTACTTCTGTTATTGATGGTTAACAAGGAAAGTTGCCTCATGTTAACTATGTTAATCAAGGTTTGTGAATTGATAGTTTGCAGTTTTTATTATTGTTACCTCATATTTTATAACTTTATGCAGCTCAAATTATTAAAATCATAACGTGCTGAGAACAAGTACAAGGATCTGAGTCTCTTTAGACTGGTGTTTAAAAGGATCTGTGAGTGACAAGGTGTCAGAAAGCAATGAAACATCAAAAAACAATGAAGCAGTTTACTTTAAATATAAATGTTGGAAGTAATTCATAAGTGCTCAACAGGTTTTGCTGACATTAAGTGGTGGAAAATCAACAATTAAGATGTTAGTTCCAACTGTTGACCTTAATTAGGCAATTAAATAACCAACAAGATTGTATTTTGTTTCTTTTCCCTTGAAATCAAATTGACTGCTCTTCTGGAAAATGGAAGAATTTTGGGCTTATATTGTGGTTGACTGTTGTTTAATAGGCATCGACAAATGAAAACACATTTCCTACTTTGCATGAGAGCATTAATTTACAAGTTATGTTCAGTTAATCAATCTAAAATTCTGTAGTTTTTATTTCAAAAAATTATATGTATACAAACAACATTTTGCCAGGTAGAATGTTTATACCTCATAAAACTGTTACAGAATAGAACATAAATTGAACTTTTAGTTCAATCAAACTCTTATATAGTTCCAGACTTAGGCCATGCTCCTCATCGACTTCCTTCTAGGGATGATATTGAAACGGAATTTTCACCTCCAGTGAGGGCAATTGTAGGAAGTGCTGGGTCATCCAAAGGTCATCATTTGAACAAACAAGTGATGAACCGCAAACCTAGGGCTTTGGTTAATCCATTTGACCCATCTCATGTCACAATCAAGCTTACATCCAATCGAAGGCGCTGGACACATGTGTTTCCACAAGGTAAGAGCACTTAAGGAAATGTAGATTCTCCTGTAGTGTGACAACAATTGAAAATTTACTTCTTGTACCAGGATTACTATTGTTCTAACTAAACCTTTTCTTTTTTGGGAAGGCCTGAAAAAGTCTTTTATTTAAAAAAAGCTAAGATACCCTGAAATAAATCTTTACTTTTTGTGGTTCTGAAAAGTAAAAGAAATTCTCCACTTGTTGATTCTCATTGATTATGGAAACAAATCAATAAGCATTTCAAGCCAAAACAAATGATGAGCTAGTTTAGCAAAGAAGAAATAAGATTTGAACCTTTTATAAAAAAAATCTAGTTTGTGATATAGAGAATGCTGAGGTCCTGTTTAAGTCATCAGAATAGGAAGAGTGCCTATTTTTAATGTGTTAAAATTGACTGTTCATGCAAAATTTATCTAAATTTTTGAATGTTATCTGTATCTGTTATCATGGTATCTGTAGTAATTTACAATTTCCACAGTAAGTTAACTTGTTACAACTTAACTTAAGAGTATATTTTTTGTAAAATTTGAATTGTGTGATTTTTAAAGAATTAAGTTCTAATGTGTAAAACATTGGACAGCTATTAGAGGTGGTGAGGAGTCTGATCCATATATAAATGAACTGTATATTTTGTTTTATCAAAATGTTGATGAAAGGCCTTTGTTGTGTTTAGGCCTTCAAAAAATTATTACTTGTTACTCCTGAAAACTTGCAGGAATTTGGTATACATATGAGATATAAATTAAATCAAGATAAATTGGTGCACTGTATGTGTCATTATCAAAATTATCTTCCTTTGTTCAAGTTAAAGTTATTATCAGTATAGAAGTTTCAATTAGGGAACACAATACAAGGAATTTTGGTCTATCTGATTATAGTCTTATTAATGTTTTTTTTATTTATTTATGATTTAAAAATATTTTTAATTTTTTCAATGATTTATTGTTATGATGCAGCATTTGTACAGTGCATTAGTAATATGTATGCTAGTGCTAGATACTGAATGATGAATAAATTTAACTGAATCCATCAAAACCCTATTATACCTCAAAAGCCTCAGTAGCACCATATATCATCAACATTGCTTACAGCAAAATTCTTCATTAAGCCTTGCAATTTAAAGACCATTAGTGAACCACTGCTTTTTTTGTTTGAGACATCCCAGCTCCACAGCAACTTTGCAGATCAACCTACAAGAGATTGCCTAAAAGGTGCCCCGAGAGATCAATTGGGACATTTCAACTTCCCAAGAAAACAACACCTAAGGAGACAATTTTGGGTAGACTATACAGCCACCATCACCAAAATATTGTTGTTGAATCCTCTCATGTGGAATATACCTCTGGTTGCACTGGGATCTGAGCAACATTATTCTGAATAAGGTTGGTGGAGCCTTCATGTTTCTCACAAGCAGCATAAGGATTGAGCTCGAAGTCATAAAGTAAGCTTTTCTCTGTATATCTGAAAGCAATGACCAACATAATATTTCTGAGCGACTCATATGCAGTATTGCATAAAACTCAGAGTGGTTGATCCTCAGATGACTGGCAGAAAAGAAAGTAACTGCACTTAAGACCATCACCTGAATATATTTATCAGGTCCTGCTGGTGTAAAGCTAAACAAGAAAAGCCCCTTTATCAAATCCTGCACAACTTTATTTGCAGGATACCAACCTCTTATGTACTAGTAAAGTGGAAACAGCAACCAAGGAAGGTCTTCATTGACATTCAGAGGGAATGAGATTGCTGGAAAACAAAGTACCATATGGGTTAGCTTGGAAAAGAAAGAAAATTGAATATCAGTAAAACCGTGTACAGAAGGTCACTGATAACATCAGTAAAGACACTTCTACCTCCTGCAATGACTTTAACTCTGAAGACTTTTGTATTGGATAAGTTTGTTTTCCCAATTGCAGAAGTAATGTATGGTCAGCTCTTGAAGATTTCAACTGAATCTCATCAAACTTTGTTACCAGCTTACACCTTTGTCTTGTCAGAAGGATAGATTTTGAACAATTTGAAATTAACATCTGTTTTTTTCTCTTGGTAAAAAGAGGTTTTAAAGTCTCAGTTTTTATTGTGTATGCCGTTAGTGTGTTTCTTGAATTTTTGTTAGAAACTTGATTTAATTGCACAAGTGATAAATCAAAATGGTGCCTTGAAACAAAAGGATTGCTTGGCATATGAAATTTGAAGTGCCACTGTCTCAGTAGTAGCTATAGATTATTTCAGTTGTTTAGTTAATGACATTCTTTGTGGTAGTTTGTTTGGGATTGTAAAAGTACTTTCATATTTCACTGTGTTAAAGTAGTTGCTGAAATCTTTCAGAGATAGAACCTGGGGCAATATCCACTAGAGGAAGAAAAGACTTATTACATATGTGTTCTTCTGGGTTTTGAATAATTTCATCTTGTTCTTCATGATGAAAATAAATTTACTTACTTAGCTATGAATTTGTCCGACCATTTCTGCTTCTATGGCATTTCATTTACACTGAGTTTTGCATTAGTATATTCACCTTACAAAAGTATTCAGTATTCAATGGCCTAGGTAATGTTTGATATTTTCTTGCTGTATTGATACAGAACAAAATTTTCCACACACTCTTATCAGTCCTCAATCTTAGTGTTATCTACTATTAAATTATTGTTTGCCACTGCTGTTAGGGCATCATGAATGCCTCTTATTTTGTGTCTCAGTATTTAGACAGAGCTTATTCTGACTTTTCATCTATTCACAGAAAATTGTTTCACTGTGTAGTCTTGCAAGCTTTCTTTAAGTTTTTCCTACTTATTCACAATAAACTGCCAAACATTAACACTTTGTTTAAAGATTGATTTGCTGCATCACTCATAGGGTAAAATATTAATATTAGTTTCAAATGGTTGAAGTCCTAAAAATGTTCCTTAGTTTTGCATGTAGATTCTTTTTTACGAAAACATTTTATGCTAACACAGTAGTAAATTAACCAGTAATGATTTATAAGTACAGTAAACATCATTGTATTTACATGATTTATCAGATGTTTTTTAATGTACTTATTCCATTATCATCATGAAGCAATGTATATTATGTTTTAATGTTTTTTAACCTGATAGGTTGTTCAGTTACAGGTGTAACAGTAAGAAACAGTTGAGCTCATTGCAGCCTCATTGAACATGTAGCTGCATGAAAAGTAGAAATCAAATAATGGAATGAGCAGACCTAACAGAGGGTTTTGTTTACCAGTGAATCTAAGTTTGAGTTGTTCCACAATAATTAGTGGCAGAATATTTCACAGAAGAAAATGAGAACAGTACCACTACCAATGTACAACAGCTACAAAGACATTATGGGTGTGTATCTGTGCATATTTATGGTAGTATCTTCTCCAGAGATGCACAGACAGATCATAATACCCTATGACATTCCATTAAGAGTGTATCTGATATTGTCCAGGTTTTTGTGTTTCAGCAGGATAATGAATGTAAGTATTTAAACAACATGGTAAAATCTTGCCAGGAGAGGAAACAGCCAGTTAGAACACTAAAAGCCCTACCTTGGCCTTCCCAGAGTTCAGATCTGAGCATTGCTGAAGGAATTGGGATCTACATAGGTAAAGAAAGAGGGCAAGAGGCAACCAAGCAACCTGTGAAATTATGTGGCATGCTACAGGGTGTTTGAAGAAATATTCCATGCACTTTCAATAGTAAATTGTATAAGAGCATGTCGACCAGGTGTTCTCCTGTAAAGAGAGCAAAGGGCTTACGTGCCAAATACTAATGTATGTTGTCGTTCAGCCTGTTGTAAGTCCACAGACCTAATTAAACTTTTGTGTTTATGTTATTCTCCAGTGTTTTCATATTCATTTCCATTAGTATATATAACCAAAATAGATGCATTTTTAACCTCTGTTTTTTGTTATCCATGAAACTTTTACAGGGGTAGGCATTGAAGTATAATTCTTATAAGTGATTGTAAAACATTTTTACAAATCGAATGATAGCCTAATGCCTCTAAGCAACCTTTAAATGTTTGAGAACAGTGGAATTGAAATAGTTGCTTCATTAGTAGTTTGTTTCTGTGGTAACAGTGTCACTTTTGCTGGTATTTAAATCATTTATAATCAATCTGATGGTAACAAGATATGGCAGCTATGAATGAATGAAGCTAAATTAAAGCCTGCTATTGTTTGGTAGTATGTAAATAAAATTTGTTCTCTACTTTTTCCATAAAATAATTTATGTAGAGTTTAGTATCAGATATTACAGATGTTACATTTATTTTGAAAAGTACCATATTTGTTTTTAAAACTCAGAAGTATCAAAACTTGAAGAATGAAATGAACGATCATTTTTGATTTCTTAGGTCCAACTGGTGTCTTTATGCAGCAGCATCATTACCAAGCTGTACCTCAAAATACAGCAGCAACAATGATGCCTCCCACAGTGGATGATGACATTATTTTCAGCCAGGATCAGCTAAGGTTGGCAGCCCTACACAGAGATCCTCAGTGGAATAAAACTCTACAAGGACACCATCACGTAATAGAAGGTGTATAAGTTTTTAAATCTCATAGATTGTTAACTTAAATAGAACACACAAAGTAATATTAGGAAAAGTTTCTTATTTTCTTTTATATATATATATATAAGTTCTGAAATTCTTAATTTCACAGAGAGTATATTTTTGTTCTCTCATAAATTTTGGTTAACATTTGTTCAGAATTACTTAATGTGAATAATTTTGTGGCATTGAAAAATGCTGATTTGAAACTAAATATGCTTGTTACATGAGCTCATTTGCAATTCCAAACAAACCATGACAGTATGATATTTCTTGCCCACAACCACTAGGTTTAAGTTTACTCTTAAATATCCCCCTATCTTACACTGTTTTAAGTAAGTTCTGAATCTCCTATGGTTCTCTTGTCATCTTGATAATTGGTTTCATAGCATTGGTTTTTATTTCATACTACTTTCTTATTTTTTAAATTTGTATGAGTATGTGTGATTTTGTACTTCATATTGCAAAGTATAAATATATATATATAGGTTTTGCCTTTACCTTTATTCATTGTATTTTTTTAAGTGGCAGTCTTATTGGGTAATATAAATACCTTATTGAGCATATAAATTGATGGATTAATGTAAACATTTGTCATATGGCACTGCTGCAGTTTAAACTTTCAACGTTTCATTATGGGTCATAAACAATAACTTTTAAATCTTTTTTCATGTTTAGAAGCATTAGGAAGAAACTTTGATTGCACTAAACTTGTAGGCTTAGAATAGGTATATTATTTAACTGATGAAGCCAATAACTAATAAAAAAAAAACTGCGTTTGACTTTCTTTTTCCTCTAAGAAAACCTAAACTTGATTAAAGACACTTATTGTCTGGGCAGTGTTGGACAGGATATGGTTAAATTAAAATGATTCATTTTAGATGATGATATACAGTTTATTCTTAATTAAGAATATGCAAAAGATCATTAATAATTTCTTAAAATATCAATTATGAGGATGTTTATTAATATTGATGATAGTTAATACAGTTGATGTGTAAAAGCATGCGTAATTCCAAGTAAAATACAAACACCACTCATTTTTAGGTCATACACATCATTTACTAAGTTGGATCTACAATACAGCTATGAGCACTACTGTTACCCCTTTAAAATGTACATTCCACTCATCAAACGTTAATATTTAAAACATATACTTTTAGAACTGGAATGACTGCAGCCCAGTGACTAACTTGATGGCTCTATTGCTTCAGTAATACATACTGAATGCCTAGATTACAACATGTAAGAGAAAGTTTATGATAGAATAAGTGTAAAAAATAAAATATATGTTAATACTAGTAATTTTAATGCTGAAGAAAGGGCACTGATGTAACTCTACACTTCCCACTCATCAAGATATATGTTTAGTAAACAATGATGTTAAAAATTGTGACTGATAATAACACTCTCTCTCTCTTGTAACTTTTTGTTATACTTCAAGGTCAATATTTGTTTTCTAATAGAACTGTTAATGTTACTCTGTTCTTTTTTGCTGTTTATTAGGTATGTATAATTAATCAACAATTTTATGTTAAAAGGAATTTGACTGTTAACTTGCATGGAAATGGCTGCTAAATAAAGATTTGTCTTGCTTAAGTCAGCTGCAGTTCTTTTAATTGACTGCAATAGGGTGCTTTTGCAATGCAAGCTTACTGTATGCAGCTATGTGAGTATCACACATTGCATCAACTGTATGTACATAAATACATGTTTTTCATTTTCATTTAAAATATAAAAACATATATAACATATTTTTAAACTAATATGTATGTTTTATATAATTTATATATAGATTATATGTAAAATCAAATTGTTTTCAATCAAATATAAACTAATTATGTTGATAGTATCAGTAAATCATGCAAAATTGAAGGTTTGAACCTGAATTTTGTAATGTATTTCAAACCTTTGCAGTTCAAAATATACTCCTTCTTTACTGCCCTAGAATTATCTTAAGTATTTTTATTCTCTTCAAGTGAATTAAAGATAAATTTACTAAAATATTGTTTCTTAGTTTTATTAATAAGATCCTAAAACTTCCAAAGATTTAACAGAATCAGACAGAAGGAGAGTGTCAACAAAAGCAGCTAGTCAACTTTGTAGTGGAGAAATTAATTTATCCAATAGTGGTGGAAGTCTCGCAACATTTGAAGGTTGGTTTTTAGTATGTAACATATCCAGTAGTACACGTAACCAGAACCAACTCTCTAGAATATTATATATTAATGAATTAATGAAAAACACAGAAGTCACCAAAAGAATATTGTTCTAACTGTGAATCTCAACTATATATTATAAATTTTTTGCTATATTTTTTTAAACAATGTGTGCTAAATTCTTCCTACTGTTTTTGAATTCAAAGATAGGTTAGAGTGTTTTCTATTGGCCATTCATCCATAACATTTTATCTAGAGAAGCCTTCAACATAAATCTATCCCACAGAGATGAGCAGGAAGTGTTTGTCATTCTGTTTTTTTATCTATGAAGATCAGGATCAAATGTGGGACTTTTTAGACTCAAGCGAATGTTCTACAACCAAACTAAAGGGTTAACACAATAGCTATTGATAGTAAAGCATTTTATAACAGTGTTTGTGTGTAAAATATACTTGCACACAAAAATCAATGCATTAAAATGTGACACTTGTTGTGATGTCAAGTCTCGATAAGTAATGATTTAATGGTAGGCTTTGAAATATGTACATCTTTTTTTATGGTGTGAATTTCTTATGTTCTTTCACCTTCTAACTTGTTCTTTTGTGACAGAGAATATTTAGTCTTGCAGGCAGTATATATGATATAAATACAGTTCACACTGTTTTTTATGCAGGAAGCCAAAGTATATTTTAATGATTTTTAGCAGTAACAAGTCTAAGGAGTGTAGTATATTATGTCAAGAGAAGCTAGTAATTCCATTATCTTTTGTTGACCATTTTTTTGATGAGTTGGTCACCTTACTGGCTTTCTTGGGTTTTAGTGTTGTTATTTTTTTGGGAAACGTTTTGGGAATTTCTTCAGAAGATGCACTAACTATTTGTGATTATCATCCTCTGATAAAGCTAGATACAGATAGCTGTAGTGTCTGGTCAAAAAAAGTTAATGGCTCCCATTAACTTTATCTGCATTAGAGAGTACCTGCATATCAAATTTCAAAAATTTTAACTGAAAAATATTTTAGAATTGATAATTTCTCATTTTGTAACATTTACTTAGAATAATTCATGGAAAAAAATGTTCAAACTTGTGTTTTTGTACAACTCAAAGGAATTTTGCCTGTAAAAAATCCAGCTATATACTTTGTAGAATTTTTTGCCCATTCCAAAGTATAAATTTTTATATGCTAAGGAAGTATCATCCCTAGAAAATACAATTTGCAAATTCTTGTTTTGCTCTTGATTTTTCCATCTGTGTTTGAAACTTTATATTACAAGACCTTGTTTCCTCTCTTTTATGATGTTGCACCATTTGGTCTGAACAACTACTAATTAAGTTCACCTTTAAAAATAGATACAGGCTAAGATAAAATTCCATTGGATGTAGAAAATTATAAACAACTTGCATTGATTCAGAGTCAATAAAATGATGTGACAAGTAATTTGTGG
This sequence comes from Limulus polyphemus, assembly GCF_000517525.1. Lineage (NCBI taxonomy): Eukaryota > Metazoa > Arthropoda > Merostomata > Xiphosura > Limulidae > Limulus > Limulus polyphemus. The sequence continues at coordinate 76,879 of NW_013667704.1, forward strand.
GGAAATTGATAAGATGCAGCTCCTGCAGAGAAGAACAATGGAATGTAATGGGAAGTCTAGAAAGCTTAGGAACGAACCACAGATCTGGGAATTTTTTATACTTTCTTTAGACAGTCGTTTTGTTCCTGAAAATTTTTTTCGTGTTAAATTAAGTTTCTTTTAAAGGTACAGACAGTTTCTTCTATGACAAGACTTTGGGTAAGCCTAGCTGTGGTTTAAAGAGTACATTAGATGATGGCAGATTATTCTAGTGACTCAAATCCTTATTTATGTTATTATTAAGTTTATTGTGCTTATAAAATGCATGTAAATAAAATAACTTATAACATATTAAAAAGAAACTATATCTATTAGATGTAAATTGATTTTAACTCAGAATACTTCTAGTTAAAATATTACCTGGTAGGATCTGGTGCTATTTTGGGAGGTCAGGTCTTAGGTCACTAACAAATATTTTTTAATTCCTGTGGTGTTTTTACAGTTTATGATAGGCTTTGGTTTCCCGAAGCTAGAAGGTCCTTTATTTTTCTTATGTCTGTTTACAGGCAGCAAAGTTTCAAATGCATACTGGTGGATTCAATTTTGGTAGACTTTGATTTCCCATCATTTCCAGTGCAGTACTTCCCTCCTCAAGCCTTCCACTCCCCCCCCCCTATTGGAATCAAATGATTCAAACATTTGTCTCATGCATGTCATCATGCTTTACCTGTACACCAATAGGAGGATAGTACACTCACATGACACGTGTGCCTCTACCAAAATATCACTTCACATTTGGCAGCACTTACACTCGGATGTCTTTCTTTTTCATCTGGTTTCATGTTTGAGGTCTTGTTTTCTCGAAGTGGATTAATTTAATTTAAAATATGCAGTTTTTTTGTTGTTTTTTACATTATTTCCATTCACTTACCCTTATTCCAATCGCATTTCTTATTTACTTCAAACGCTATAGCCAGGTGCTATACCACAGGCTTCATGTGCTGATGACCCAATGGGAGATTTGTCTACATGTATTCACAGAGAGATTGAACATTATGTGGGTCAACCTTTATCTCCAGACATTGCCCCTCTTCATCCTGAACCTGTTGATGAGGACTTTGATTGCCTGTTTCTACCTCCTGATTTTCCTTATCCGTTCTGACAATTCCATGGTGGTGGCTTATGTCCACCACCAAGGAAGTACCCAGTCGAGATCCCTCTGTTTTCACATGTTGGATCTCCTATATTGGTCCCATGAGCAACACAATCGTTTAATTGCATGTCATGTCTCAGGTGTTTTCAACCTCGTGGCAGATCGTCTTTCCCACCCCGAATGGTTTACCTGACAGAGTGGTCTCTTCATCCCCTCATTTTCTGGTGGCTTTGCAGTCTGTGGGGGGTGTTTCTCACATCGATGCTTTTCTCACCACCCTCAATTACCAGTTGTCTGTATTTTGGTCCCCAGTTCCTCATCATTGGGCTCTGGCTATAGATACCTTCAGCCAGGATTGGACACACAAATTCCTATGTGTTTATCCTCTATCTGCTTACTTCATCGGGTAGTTTCCCTGATCCATGCCACTCCATGCCGGGTCCTTCTGATCACTCCCTACTGGCCAGCTCAACAATGGTTTTCTTGTTTACTCCACCAACAATTATTCCCTCCAGTACCACTTCCCTTATTCTACATCCCACACTTCATGCCCTCTGTTTTAATGCCTGGCTTTTGTCCAGGCCTTTGCAAGGAGATCTGGTTTCTCCCTTGTAGCTTCTCATTTGGCCCAATCCATCCTCCTTCCTCCATGGTAATGTATTTCTGATAGGTACTTCCCTCCATTCACACTTCCCACCCTTTTCCCCACTCACTTCCTGTGCTTCCGTCATCTGCCAAACTTCGAAGGTATAGTTCGGTAGAGGTACATAGAGGGAGTCACATGCGTCACGTGAGCATACTATGCTCCTATTTATGGATAGGTGATGCATAATGATTTGCACGAGAGACATGATAGGATTATTTTATTCCAAATAGGGGTGTGAAAGGCTTGTGGCATGCATAATAAAAAGTTTGCATATAGAGGGCAGCAATGAACGAAAATAGCTAATCTTGTGAGAAGAGGAAAGTACTTATCGGAAATACATTTTCAGTGTAGGAAAATTATAACTTTTGATAGGCTTTTATACTAGTACGTTGATAAATATTAAGCAAGTAGAAACTGATTGGATATCTAGAGGATAGAACTTTCGGATCAACATTGAAAAAAAAATTCTGAAATGAAATAACGTATATCTAATGTTTTTTTAGAACCACATCTCACAACAACATTTATGAAATTTACAACATAAAATTATAGTAAAATTAGATCAAGTTATGTGAATTTTGATAAAATAAACTTGATAACATTTAATAACTTCAGTCTAATTATTATGCAATTTAGTTAATTTTTTCCATTGTGGGAAGGAAAACATCAAGGGGTGTCAGTGACATCTCCGATACAAAAAAGTTAACTCTTCCTTTCTTCCTTCAATTGTTTTGCATAATTGCTAACCTTGCACCATGAGTACCAGGATGGGTTTCTCCATGGTATGACACAGCATGTTACCATAATGAATGCTTGGATTCTTAACTTGATTCCTTTCAGACTTGAAATGTACTAGTTATGTGTTGCACCTGCCACTTGGGTAGAGGAAGATTAAGACTATAAGATGTAGTCATAAGCTTTATAGTGTTCCAGTTGGACTTTTTGCCCTTTGATTTTGAATTTTCACTATTTATCTGAAGTTTATTCTAGTTGTTTCTAATAATTTCTGTTCTTTTTTATCCTTGGCTGTAGATGCTGCTTTTTATTCAGCATGTGAGAGTGCCTTCAGAGCTTTATTACTGGTTATAATTCTTTAGAGGACAATCAAAAAAATGTTTAATTTTAGCTTCTTTGTTAGCTCTAGGTTAAGAAATTATGACCATAAATGTTGTCCTGCAAACAAAACATGGCCCTCCCCTGTGCATTCCTACACTGTTAGTCATAGCTTTGTATTTTATATCCACTGGCCACCACTGCAGTCTTTGTTAGTCCCAGGTCAGTTGTGTCATAAAATTTCAAACCTTATGTGAGAAGGTCTAGAAGATTTTCTTTCTTTCTGCTGAATTGGTTTGTTTGATCATTTGTTTTTCCTGGATCATAAATTAAGGTTTCCTCAACTACTTACTTTAGAAACTGCTTTATCTGTCTGTCTTTTGTTTTTCTTCATCCCTTATTTCTTGTCAGAATGTAGATTCTTTTTAGGTGATTTATGTGGGGAATTTTACATCTCAAACACCTTAATATTCCCATATTCTGTCTTCATAATTTGTATGAGAATTAAGAATAATGTACAAAGTATTATAAAATACATTTGATTTAAATGAAAATAAATAAATACAATTTTTAAGTCTTTTAGCATATAAACTATTTATTTTATTTAGGTAGATTTCGTACCTCTGGTATAAGAACATCAACTTATGTGTCATCAGATTCTCACATTGACAGAAACTTGACTTTATTATGGGGTGCCACAGGAGAGCAGGAGTGGACACCAGCTTTGACCACTGGTCAGTTTCATTCTTTGGAAATGATCTTTCAAAATCTTATTTAAGTATGAATGGTATTGTAATGTTTCATGCTGTTAAGGGCATTTTCTCTTTGCTTACCATAAATTTTGTCTATCAACACAATAATTTGCTAAAAAACCTCTTCTTATATATATATATATATATATATATACAGTCTGCTACAGGTCAATATTGTTCTTTGAAGATAGTTTACTGTTTTAACTTATCAGAAAGCTACATCCAATCAGCTTGGCTCTGTGTGTTTTCATTTTGTGACTTCAGAATGCCTGTTATCTTCAAAACAACAAATAATTCGAAGACACAGTATTTGAATGTAGTATTTGTTGCAAGTGGAATGGAAGAAACATAAAGTAAATGCCTTATATGTAGAATTGGAAGGACATTTTGGACAAAGACCAATCATCTTGTGGAAAATAAGTACTATTGTAATACAGAAATGATCGAGGTTATTGGAAAAAAACACTGCTTGAAAAGGTAAAATAACCTGGTTTTAAAGTAATCTAAAACTGTTCAGGATACTAAAACAAAAAAAAAAGTCAGTCAGCAACTGATCTTGTGATTCACATTCTCTCTGCACCTGTTTAATCAGAAAAATATCCAGATGTATTCCTGCTCCATGTGACAATTGTAAAGCAGGTCCACATGCAATAAAGTATTATACGATATAACATTAGAGATAGATTCTTCAACAAACCTTTGCTACAAAAATTACCTAGATTTGAATCAGCACATAATCTCAACTGGATTTATTATTTTTTCTTAATTATATATATACTCTACATCTGAGCTCTTGCTCTCTTCTTAGAATTCTGATTTCTAACTTATCACCCAATTTTTTGGTCATCAGGAATTCAACATAAATTTATAAAGCATTTTTTTAGAAGTTTTATCAGCATTAACTAAATAAGACTTCACTTTAATGAAAATTACAAAAAGTTTTCTATCTTTCAAACTTTTTAAAGCTTATTAGATATTATATAATCTTTTGTCATTATCAAAGGGGGGGGGGGTAGTCAACTGAAAAATTTCTGAATACAATAACTGTTATCCTGTAAACATTTGAACTAATTATCAATTGTCCATCACATGGTCGCATAGTGTCTGAGTCACAAAAAGATTTGTGATATCATAATATCAACTTTTGAAAAATTGTGTGATATATCCTCACAATTTTCTCCAAAATAAAATTATAACTGAAATGTCAGAATTTTAAATTTCCTTTTGATATAAGTTTATTAATATTTGTTTTGAATGAAATAATTTTAATAAACCAAATCTTTAACACTCATTGTCGATTTTTAGCCTCCTGCTGGGATTTTTATTCAGACTGTGGAAATAAATAAATTTCCCACCTGCAGAGAGACAACTTGTCAGTAGATGATACAAATATGTAAATTTGTAGAGTTACAAAAATTTTCAAATAGACACTATTAGAAGTTTCATTAAACAATTCTCACTCTTGCTGTTACGAGTGAGCAGGTAATAGCTCATTCCTTCCTCCCCCAAATATCCAGCACCCTATCATAAGGAAATAAGTTATACATATAATAACTGGAATATGCTGTCAGGCTTTCTAATAGTACATTCAGTGGTAACTTTATTAATTAACTTATTCCCCTAAAATAATGTATTCAGCAAATTTTATTCCAACAGTTTTCCTTGAATGTATCTTGTCATGGAGTCTGTATTTGTTTAATATTAGCTGTTATATAAAGGAAGTATAAATGATGTGACATCTAGTATTTTTCTTTAGGTGTTGACTGGAAATCACTTGCCATTCCAGCTTGCCTGCCCATTACAACTGATTATTTTCCAGATAAACGAAGTTTGCAGTATGATTTTGTTGTTTCTGACTATTTTCTTCAACCAGAAGATATTAGCTCAGAGCTGACTCTCAGAAGGTAAAAAAATTAACCTTTTTATTTGGTTTTATACAGGAAAAAGTATAATAGAAGAAGAAGGATAGATTCTTTCTTGGACAATAGATGACATGTAAAGCAATGCAAACAACCTTTGGATGGTGAATATAGCAGCCATTCGCATTTTATAAACTCACCATTCCACAGTTCACATTTGAATAATTTGTTTGTTAAATATCTTGTCTGTGTTTTTTCTCCTTCACTATACACACGGCGGGAGTTCGAAAAGTCACAATCGTGATTTTGACATTTTGTCGGCCCATTGAGAATCCAGTGGTCTACTGTAGCAGTATCTTTCAGTGTTCCGTAGTCCTGGATCTGTCAGAGCGTGATCGTGAATCACATTCTCGATTACCGTTGCGGATTCATGTATTTCTTCTAGTAGTTCATTAGGAGAAGGAGCTCATGTATCTGGAACTGGGGGATCAGATGAAGAAGTGCTTGCAGGAGTGGAACTAAGTGTTGATGCTGTATCCAGATCAGGAGCAGTAGCTTTTGCAGCAGGTTTTTTTTTATTTTATTTTCGATTTAACTTCATAATCATTAATATTATTATAAGAAATTGTTTTTTTACTCGGCTGGACAGTACGGTACCCAAACAAGTAACAACTAAAATTTCAATTATATTTACTGTATCTTCTGGCTGATCATGAACCATGTCATGGGGGGAAATTTCGGGTTGCTGAAAAATTTTGGTATTTTTGCTGATAATTAGGCCATGGAGTAATAACACTGGCTGAGGTGGTGCTATTTGTTTATTATATATCAGCTGCATACTCTGAGCTGTTTGAGAGTTCATTCAACTTTTAACAACTCTTGAACATTTGCAATAGGACTGCTTGTGTTGTATTACACGTACATAAAAACACAAAAACACGTATACAAAAATGCTGGAGTGCTGCACTGTTGCTGTGCTGGCCAGGTAAGGAGGCCCTGATTTTACATTAACGCCATTTCTATTTAATGATATGAACCTTAATTTTTATTTTTCAAATTGAATCTCGGGGCCCCCTGGCAACTGCCCAGTGTGCCCATGCGATAAGATGGCTCTGACTATTCAAATTTTCTGTTTATTAGTTCAGAACTAGCATCTTTGAACTCTTTACCATGGAAACAGGTTAATAGTCTTCTCTGATGACTCCTTCCTCCCCAGAATTTGAGCTGCTCATGAGGATGATTGGATGTTTTTTTCCAATCAACTTCCCTTCACTTTCTTCCCTATATCATCATTCAGAGCCTGATTGTCTCCTTTGTCCTGTATGGGCTGTTCATTGTTATCACACCCATACTACCACCTTTCAAGGTAGTTGACAAAGTCTTTTCTTGCCATGGGATTCCTCTTCTTCTAATAACTTATTTCCTTCCGTTTTAACCATTTAGATTATACACCACATCTGACTAGTTTATTCTTCTATGGGTGATGACAGTTGTTTTATTTTTCATGTCTCCTCCATCAAGTTCATTATCTCCTGGCTTATTTTGCCTCTATTCTTCCATGTTCTTTGTATGAAATTTTGCATGCAAGGATATGGATGACTCCTGGCACATTTGTGTCACACATTACTTACATCACATTGTGGTTTCATTTACCCCTAGGTTTAATCCTTCTATGTGGTGTTAGGAGTGTTGCATATGTGGGTGGAATTGGAAGAGTGCTCAACCATTCAATGATATCTCAGGCAGTTGGCCGAGCATGTATATGTGGTTTAGCTAGGGCAATAAGCCAGGCTATACAGTGTTGGAGGAATACTCATCAAAATAAGAAGATGTAGAGAGAGATCATCCCAGACCTGCATTCCAAGAACACAAGACCATCTAGCTGGCCTAGTCACCAGGAAGGGTTTGGTTCTTAGTGCAGGGGTGGCCTGTATTACACTTCCAGGTATAAACCCCAGCCCTATTTTCAATCAAGGTCAAGGAATACATCCACTTGGTCTCATATCAGTGGGATTAAACCAATCCAAAGATGAACTCTCTATACTTACCTCCCCAGCAGCTTAAGGCTAGGGAAGTAAGGGTTCTCTCATTACTCCACTAGAAGAAAAAATAGAGGTGAAGGTAATTTGCATAGAGGGAGAACACTAGAGGAATGTATGGTCCAAACAGAAATTTTCTTCATCTGCATAAATTCTCATGCTGACAGATTGTGAAATAGGTTATAGCAAATAGGGAAAGCACATACTAGTCTGGTGTAAAGGCAGGCTTGCACATGGTACTATCAATTTCTTTTTCCCTGGGGGTAAAATACATATATACTGCTGAAACAGTTTTGTAGAAGACCCAATCTCAACAGTGGGCACAGAGCATGGGCAGATTGACTTACCATTTTCTGTTAAACTCCATTCGATGTAGATTTCATGAGAAATAAGTATTCCCTGTAAAGCAACACTAGCCACACAATAGGTTTCATTAGCTCCATAATATAGATATATATAGATAAGACCTATAAAAAAAGAAAATGAGAAAAATTAATAACTCACCTTCTGAGAGCCTCTGTAAAGAGTGTAGAAGGTGACTGGTAGCATCCTTTCCACAGCATCTTTTGTTTTACCACTTTTATTGGACAAAGAGTATTCCTTGCATGAGAAGGATGCGAGTTTCCAATCAAGTGATACCCCACAAGGCTGCTCCCCTCCCTTAGTGGGTGACACACTCCATGGGTTTTCCCTTTTTAATTCTGTGATTTTAGAGAGGTTCTCATCTTTATAATTTCTTTATCTACACCAGCCTCTCAACCATCTTATCAATGTAGGATTCCAGCTCTTTGCTCTGCAGATAGATGAGACTTTTTCTAAAGTTAACATTTTCCTTTCTTGAAAATATATTTCAACTACATACTCACCCTTCTGCAGAACCACTCACCTTTCTTTGCACTTCCACTGTGTGTTTTTTTTCCTTGTCCAGAATGAGCTTTTGTTGTAATTTATGGAAGATGTGTTGCCTTCCTTTTAGTGGAGTGCTGTAGGCTAGCACAGTTCAAATTAATCCTTTCTTGATGGGTTGGTCATTTTGCATGATCTTGAAAGATTATGAAGCTATACATGCTAGAACTCTGAATTTACATAGTATTTCGTCAAGACATTTGACAAGCTTTTATTAAAAGTTAAAAGTCTGTTTGACCCAAAAAAATCTGAGTTTTTAATAAGGTATTTATAGTAAAGATGTGTGTGAATTTTTGGATTCTTTACTGAGTCAATTTGAGTGCAAGATGATTTTGGTGTTAAGAGTAAAAATACTTTTCAATCTTAAAATTTTCCTACTTCATTTACATAACCTCTAGAGCCTCCTAAATGAATACCAAAAGTTTCTCCAGGTAAAACTTTATATTCTATGTTATTTTCTCAACTCTAGAGCTAAAGTACTCTAGAACTAAAGTTAAAGTACAATAAAATTAAATTTTGAAAATTATGAAATGAACAATACCCTTTTTTCTTCTTTGAATCCATTCTTTTGGGAGTTTTTCAGTTTTCTTATATCCACAATTTCAACTCTTTACCCTTTCACATATAGTTTAATTTTGTGGTTTTATTGCCTGGCTTGATTCTTCGTACCCAGTTTATTCATCCATGAAAGGCACCACATTACAGCAGGAACACATACATTAGCAGATTCTTATACACCAACATGGCTTGATGTGAAATCATGCAGTCGAATGGCATTGCTAAATAGGCCTAGTTTTTTTTTCTCTAAATTTATTCTTGAAATAAATAGTTACCCTTCAAGTATGCATTCTAGAACATAAATAGTACATAACTCGTTAAAATAGTATGTTCAAAAAGCACAATGATTTAACTGACTTTGTAACTAAACTGTAAATAAGTTTAAAAAAACGTTAATGTTATGAGCATCAATTTCTCTGACTCTTACAAATCATTCAGTTCCTCTGGACTAATGTCTTGCCAGATTCAAATGGGCAGTTCAAAGCTTGAAATAGAAAATAAGCTCTTTCCATTAGTTCTAAATATATGCACCAAATAAGAACATGTGGTTTTGAAAACTGCCTTGAAAGTTAATGATAAATGAGCAGGGCTTCTGTTATGGGTTGGGAAAAATTTATTGATATCTGAGCAAACAGAAAAGTTAAGATTTTGAAACTCTACATTTTACCTTGTGATTATTTATAGATTGTGTTTATATAACATAGATAGTACAGATGCTATACAAAGTGGATGAGAAAATGTACAGCATTTGATAAGAAAAGTGAAGATTGAGAATTTTGTAATTAAGGAATTAAATCTTATGTAATATAAAATTTGAATTATAAAGTATATTCCTATGCTAATTTTATTGACATACTTCAATAATAAAGTTGTTTAATTGAATAAATTTTGAATATATCTCTAAAACATCATCACTGCACAAATGAGCCACACTTGTACTTAAAGGATTAATGTGTGTAGAGGTGGGAGTTTTGTTCAGGGATTGTGGCACATGCAAAAACCTTCTCAGCAGGTGTGAGAGGTAATAGTTTTGTTCTGCAGAAAGAGAGATGAGTAATTATCTCAAATACATTTTAGGGTTAGGAAAATGTTGACTTTGCCTATTTATGAGACCTACTTTAGGCTTAATAGTTAATTGATGCAAGACATTTTGTTGTAAAAATCTAATTGGGTGTTATAAATCAATTTTACAGTGATGTACTTGCAGTTTATACAGTTGGGTCATATACCCAATTGATATTAAGCTTTTACAGTGTGTCTTGTTTTTTTACTACCCTAAGGTGAATAATTTCTTTTTTGGCTTAAAAATATCTCCTAGTCTTGTTTCTATATATTCTTAAAATTTTTGATAGAATTTGCTTATCCAAGTGATAACTGAAGAATATGTGACCCGAGTTTTTAGTTAATGATACTACCTAATCTAATCGAAAAATGATATAAATTGATTGTCAATGACTCAGTTTATAGGAATATTGATAGATTTTAATTTACTGCAGTATTACAGATATCTTTGAAGACCTTCTTAACCTCCTTCCTTTTTTAGTCACATATGATATAGTACTAGTTATAAGTTTGAGCAATTTGAAATGTTTATTTATAACAGATAAGCCTATAAAACATCAATTAACAAGAAAAATTTGTCTTTAAAACAAGTTACAATAGAGACTGAAAACATTTCCTTCAATAATTCTAAATATGTACAATATTTCAGTAATTATTTTCCTGACATTATATGGTAAAATAATTTGATTTCTTTATTTCTCTTAAATTATTAAATTGTCAAAAAACCAAACAGATTTTTAATTAAAAGGTAGAAATCATACAATAATTATTGCTTTTCATAAGGACAATAGATAATGTTATATTATGATCAAATATAGCCTTTAAAAAGGTGCAGTACAGTGGACATTGGAACATCTTGTTACAAAAGGATAATTTTAAAATATCTGCAAGGAAAGGTCATCTGAGAAAGTAAACCTTGTTAAAGAATTTTCACTTTCATCTCCTTCAAAACTTCTGAAATCAATGCCCAACTCCATGACAAACATGGTGTTTTGTTAAGTTTAAGAATACTCATAAAAGTATATGGCTTGGAAAGAAAAGTATCAGTAATGAAGTTGAAAATATTACAGAAAATCATGGCAAAAAGAACGTTGTTTTTCTTGCAAAGGACCACCAATAGTGAACTGCATGAAATTTTTGGAAATTTTAAAAGAGTTTCTGTGAGAAGACAGTCCTAAGAAATTCACGCAGAAGTCTGTAAACAAGCCAGTGAAACATGTGGAGGTTCAGTAATGGTTTGAGGGTGTTTGCCTTTTATGATGTTGGAAACATAAATAAAATTAAAGAACTTATGAAGAAAGAACAGAACCACAACATCCTTATCCACTTTGCATTGCCAAATGATCTGTTTAATTGGCCAGTGGTTTGAATTTCCATAAGAAAATGACCCAAACACATGTGCTTTATCAGTTAAAAAGTACTTGGCAAAAAAGAAGAAACTTGAATAAAGTAAATAATGAAATGGCACCTCATAGTACAGATTTCAAATAAAATTAAAATTTTTCAGCAACAACTGAAAGTTCTCATGGTCAGAGAGAAGTCAAAAACTTTACAACATATGTGGTATATTTTGTAGCAAATGTAGACCACAATCTGCACAACTTGGTGACATCTAAGCCCAAACATTGTGAACCAATTATCAAATTTAGGATTGGACTTAAAAGGTACTATTTTAGCACTAAAACCTTATTCAAAAGTTTTATTTAGATCTTTCCTTACAAGGATGAATAATGAAATGAACTAAAGTAAAATCTACCCATTATCAAACTATATATATAATAAAAATAACATTGAAGGCTATCTTCTTTGAAACATTGTATTTTCTGTCTCTACATTATTTAACAATCTATATGAATACCCTTCTTCAGAAACGGCTATAATATTTATTCTCACCAATGGTGGAGTGGTTCATTGAAAGCTATGAATCAAACATATAGGAGCCAAACATGCCAACTAAGGTTCCACAATGTGACTTGTGGTGACATCCCACTGCTTTGCTATTTGCAAGTCATTTTTATATCAAAAATAAAATAAAATACAACTCTTTCTTGCAACTTGAATCAGTAGTGACTTGTAGCAAATAAACAAAAATGACAAGATATTTTACAAACATTTTTTTTACTTAAAGAACAACACAGACTTTGACTTTAAGTGAAGACTTTAGTTGGCCTGAATAGTTTATAATTAAATTGAAATCATTAGTCAGATTTTGTAAAGTGGAATGAACTTTGTCATTGTTGTTTTTTAGAATTTTTTTCTTTTTATTTCTACAGATGTTACAGAGGGGAGGAGGATACCAAACATCATTGTCCAATAACAGCAGCTCAAGTTTATAGGGAACTCATTAGCCAAAGACTGCAACAGGTAAACATTTACAGATATGAAAGTTTTAAAAATAACATGTCATCAAAACTTTTGTTTTTCATTAATAATAGTTGCTTTAAAGCTGTATTTATTGTAGCATATCTCGTTTGGTCTGAATAAATTATTATTTTTTAAATTGTATCATCAGCATGATGTGATATTACAGTAATACTGACACTGTCACTTTGTATGCAAAGGTAGTGTGTTAAAGATAATTTGTGTACTTAAAAAAATGAATTTAGAGTTTTCTTTAAAGATGTTTATTATTAATTGGGCAGGTGGGGTAGCACTGCCTATTTAGCGATGGCTCAGATTGTTCATTGAAATGATATTTTAAGTATCTTCTCAAAAGGTCATTAGAACTTTACAATACTATATAGTGTTTCTTTTTATAACAATATCTATGTAATGACTGAGTCACAAGTTCTGGTAGGGAATGTCTGTAAATATCAGCAAAAAGTTTGAATTTCTTATTCTTCTTTCTTCTTTTTTATTACATGATAACTCAAAAGCCAAAACAATGGTGTCAACCAATTTCACTGAGGTGACATAGTTCCAAACAGAATATTCACTTTTATAAGTATTATTAACTAGCAGTAATTTTAAAAAATCATAATTCTAGTATAAAAAGTGTTATGATTACCCCTTTAAGTTAGCTTTTTTACAAAATTTGGTGTTCCTTTTAAAAAGCTTAAGTATAGGGTGAAACGGGAATTATCAGCCAGTAATGGATAAACAGTATATATATTACAGTTGGAACCTCACTGTATTTAGAACTTGGTTATAAATACAATCTTCCTATGTCTGTTGAAACACTGCATTAAAAAAGCAAGTAGAGAAAAAGTTTTCAAAAAAGGAAGTAAATGTAGGGATGGCACTTGCATCATCTCTACAGACAAGAATTGACATATAGTAATATATATACATAACTATTCAATCACAACTGAGTTTAATTTATCATATTTTTGTCTGTTAACATTGTACTATACTGTGTGCCTGTGATATTATGTAGGGATGATGTAAATACCATCCCTACTACATTTTTTGAATTGTTTTTGAAGGAGTGATATTAGCCATCCCTACATTTAGTTCCTTTTTTGAAAAGTTTTTTTCTTTACTTGTTTATAGTATTAAAGGTAATGATACTTTTTGTTGTATTTATGTTGAAAAGGTTAGAGCTGTTTCTATAGTTAATAACTTTGAACTTAACAATCAAGCACTAAAACAAGTAACCTATGAATTAGAAATAACCGATTCTAGATTTTACTTAGAAACTCAATACTTTTTATGCATGAATATAACACTGTGTGTGTGTGGCTATATATATATATATATATATATTCTTAGTGTGTCTTTATTTGCTGTACACTTGGATACAAGAGTTTAATTCAAATTAGGAAAATGTTTTTGTGTAGAAAATTAGTTTTCCTTCATTAAGTTGCATATTAAAAATATGTATAGTAAATTTTGATTTATTTGATATTCACTGACACATACATGCTGGTGTCATATTTTAACAGCTTCAAGTGGTTGTACACACCAGAATAAGAGAACTCACCCAGAATATTATGTAATATTTTCATTGTTATTATATGCAGTGTGATAACATTTTGATTTCATTTTATTTTTATTGAATAAATAAGTTTACTACTTTTGTTTAAAAATTTAGGGTTTCCAAGTTATTGTAATGCCAATACACCATCCTTCATCCTACCATGCACAGAGTAATTTAAGTCCTCAGTTTACTTCATCACTTGTTTGTGCTAGAGTAAAGAACGACCAAACCGAACATGTAAGTTTTTGTTTAAATAAACTGATTTTGGGAAATAACTTTATCATTATGATATATATGTACATGCACGCGCGCACACACACACACACATACATACATACATGTGTACATATGATATGTTTGTGTTTAAGTGTAAAGCTACATAATGGGTTATCTGCATTGTGCCCAGTGCAAGTATTGAACCCAAATTTATAGTGTTATAATCCTTAAAGCTTACTATTGAGAAACCAGAGATTGCACACACATTATAGATTTTACACATTGATGCCTACTTACAAATTAACTAAATAGTTAAGCCAGACATGGCCTAGGGTTTAGTATCCTAGACTGCAAATCCATAGTTCATGTTGTGTTGCCACAGAATCTGTGCTGTGTACTTTGGTGCCATGGGGGTGTTGTAAGTCAGAGTAAAATCTCATTATTCAGTTCAAGTAACCCAAGAATTGGCAGTGTGTGTTGTTGTTGTTGACTAGCTGCCTTTCATCTAGTTTATCTGTTCAAAATAAGGGACTGTTAGTGCAGATAACTTTTGTGTAGCTCTGTGTAATTATTGAAAACAAACTAAATTGTTTTTTGTTATTTTATTGATAGAGAATTTATAACTTATATCATTGGGATCTGAATTTCTAGTGTTTTTGTTGCTGTTAAGTATAACATGCAATGATTATTTATGCAACCACATACTCTATATTTGTGTGTCAAAAATATATAGTTATCATAACTTTAATTTCAACTCAACTACTATTTTAAAGAGATTTTGTTCATCTCATGTACTTGTTTTGCGATTATAAAGGATAAGATCTGCATTCTACTAGGTAATTTTCATGTTTTTATTTTTTGCATTTTAAGGTAATCTAAATACTTGAAATTGTAATTTTGAATTTAAAAGGATCTAGGATTTTGTTTTTTATAAATAGTGTGTTTCATTTGAATATTACTGATCTGGTCCATTCACATATTGTTACTTCCCAGGATGAATGCTTGATGAGTATTGGGAGAATATTTCACAAGATGACATTAGATGGTCCAACCATCACTGTCACTCAGTACAGGCCAAGGTGAGAGCACACTGGTGATTTACTCATTTTGCTTTAACTAGTTCTTCACAGGGTACTTCTTAATTTAATCGAGATACAGCAGTGCCCAAGTTACTGACAGTCATAGTTCTATCAACAACAGACCTGGCATGGCTAGGTGATTAGGGTGCTTGCCCTTTCAGCCATGGGGCATTATAAAGTGATGATCAATCCCACTATTTGTTGGTAAAAGAGTAGCCCAGATTTGGGTGGTGATGACTAGTTGCCTTTCTTCTAGTTTTTCACTGCAAAATTAGGGACTGCCAGCACAGATAGCCCTCATGTTGCTTTGCATGAAATTCAAAACAAACCAAATCTATCAAATGAAGCACAAGAAAATAAATTACTGTCTTATGTTTTTGAAATATTGCATTAACCAGCGGCACAGTCAAGTCATCTGCTGCTAGCCCTGTCCTACAGTTTTTGGATAATATGAATTTAACTCTATTCTTTTTATTCTTTTCAGGTCAGCAGACTTACAATGAAAGCTAATCAATCATAAAATTGCAATCTACATTTTGAGTAAACATAAAAATACTGTACACAGACGACTGCTTATATATGTGCTGTAGAAGCTACCATATTGGTCATTCAGTAGAGTTAGTTTAAAATTAAGAATATTACATTTCTATAAGTTATTTGTTCTGCAATAATCTTTGATACAAGTTACATAAAATACTCTTTGAAACTACTTTATTGAAAACATTTGTGGTCTGTGAAAGCGACTACACTGTGATGTCTTTTGATTGGCTGAACAGGTCACCTGTATGATAAACCAAGTACTGATTGTTTGGAGAAAAAAAAACATTCAGTGAAAGGTGAGGTAGAAAAGAAACGACACTATAATGAAAGAGGATTTTTAATTAATATCACATGATCAGATTTGCATGTGAGAATCTTACTATAATCAAATTCTGTAATAACATTCCTGTCTGTTGTTAAAATGGCTCCACCCAATAGAGATATGAAGATACCCTGCAGATGCTATTAGTATTTTAAACTTAAGCACAACTAGAAAATGGCATAACCAGATTCTGATACTTAATATATTTATAATTCAATAATTTTATATAATGTTAACACTACTGACTTAACTTTATTAGCTTATTGAAGAAAGCTAAACTCTAAATCATGATATAAAAGACTGTTTAGTTTAGATATTATTGATTATTTTTGTGAGTGAATATTTTATTATTGTTTAGTTTTCATTATAATAAGAATTAAAAGTAGACGATTGAAGAAAGTTTTGTTAATAATTCATTGATGTTGAGACTATCAAATGCCAGAAGCAATAAATTGACATCGAGAATATAGAAGATGGGCAGAAGATTAAGTGATAAAGATATAAATAGTGTGAGACCAGTGGAAACAACAGACAGATAATAGCAAAAAAGAGTAAAGCTACAGGCCAAGGAAAAGTTTGGTGTGAAGTTAACTACTGTAGAAATTACAGGCCTAACGTTTAATATGTTAGAGTAAGACTAATGATAGAAAGGGAGATAAGAAAAATAATTTATTCTGTCAAACCGTGGTTCTAAAGTAATTGAATCAGTCTGTGTGCACTTTGACAAATAGAACAGAGGATCTTCAGAAGAAAGAAGACCAAATGATTACAGTAACTCGTGCCACAATTGTAAGTGAATCACACACACAGAATACTAGTATGATAGTATTCGAGAAAATAGTTCGACTTGTCAACTGACATTCTAAAGCAATTGAATAGGCCTAAGTGGACTTTTGACTAGAAGAAAACTCTATATATAGTGTCTATGATACGCCTATAATCTCTATAGTGTGAAGAATTTGTTGTACTTACATTTAACTTGTTCTGAATATATATATATATATATATATATTCTGAAAACAAGTGAAGTGCGTGCTGTTCATTTATCATTGAATTTATCGCTAACAAGTTACAGGCACCTACTGTAGAAAGATCCTAAGCCCAACAACAACATAGTATGTATTTATACTATTAAGAAATATAAGTAAAAGCCTTTTATTTTGACAGTTGGTGAAAAAGAATATATATATATATTACAAATTTTGACACTAAATAATACACCTTTTAAACATTTTTGAACTTGTGTTATGTTTTTTACTATGCTATTTTCAACAAAAAATTATTATTTAGAGTTAACAACTGTTGGTTATCAAACTTTCCCCTTACGATGTAATTGGCAGGAACAGTAACCTAAAAGAAGTGAAGCAAGAGAAGAACACTTCACAATACTGTAGTTATTTATGCTCATATTGCTGAAATCTAGCAAACAAATTGAAAAATTCAGTACTAGTGAAAAAGAAAATTATAACAAAAATCTAAGAGACTTCTTGGAGCAAAAAAAATTTTAAATAAGTTTTAAAGAAATTCAATGCTGAAGGATTGTTATTATGTTCACAAAGATTATATCAGAACTGTTTTTACAATCCATTAACTGTTAAACACATCCTAGATTTTACTATAAAATATTATGTTTAATGTCAGTCATCCCTAACATGGACTTCAGATGAGTTTTTACTAGTTGTAGTCTTCAGTGCATCATAAGTTTATAGAGATAAACAGCTCCCACAGCCAACTAGTTGTAATCTTCACTACATCATAAAATTATAGAGATAAACAGCTCCCACAGCCAACTAGTTGTAATCTTCATCATAAATGTATAGAGATAATCAACTCCCACAACCAACTAGTTGTAATTTTCACCACGTCATAAAATTATAGAGGTAAGCAGCTCCCACAGCCAACTAGTTGTAGTCTTCACTTCATCATAAGTTTATAGAGATGAGCAACTTCCACAGCCAACTAGTTGGAACCTTCTCCACTACATCATAATTTAATAGACTTCCTCTGACTCTTTGTAAACAGCCAGGGAAGAAATGAGATTAGCTTTTGTTTTGAAAGGTTCAAGGCCTGCTTTAAAATGTTGTGTTTTTGTATAGGTACATAATTGCGTATGTCAACCATGTCTTATTATATTTTAAATTCAAGTTCAGTTAGTTTTGTTTTGCATTAATTTCATCATTTCATCTTGGAAAACATATAATACAATTGTGGAATTTGAAATAAACTGTATTTAATTATGTTCATCAAACTTATTTGTTTCTCCTTTTCTGCAGTTGTTCTCACATTAAGTTCCATCCTCCAAATCTCTGAATCTCTTGTTATGAGAAGATAGTTTACTTATTTGTCATTATTCCTATAAATAAGGAACACCACGTGGAATTGAACAAAGCTGGAGACATCTGCTCTCTACAACCGAATCAAAATTTGTATTGTTTGGCAGTAGTCAGTGTACAACATTTACAGAAAGCTTGGTGAGGGATCAGTACAAGTTGAGGCTACATCTTGGCCAACTATATCAACAACTTATACAAAATTATTGGTACCCTAACTGTTGATAAGTACAGTCTGATTCTGCTCCATTCATGCCATTCTCTCAAGAACATGACTTATTGAGAATGGATTCATCTCTCAGTATTAACATGGTACCAAACATATAGTAGAAGTTGTGAAATGATATCTTGATGGTAAAGAGGCCAGTTGGGACACTTAAAACCATGGCTTGACCTGTAAAAATTCCTGATATGAATATCATTGAGGTTATGAATTTACTTAAAGACTAAGAAGATCAGAAGGTGGCCAAACAACTTGTCTGAATTGTGAGGAGTAATACAGGGCATTTGGAACAATGTTTTGTAATTTAACGATGAAAGCATCTATGGCAGCAGGAAAACAATGGTTAATGCTTTTCGTAAAGCATAGGTCTCACATACAAAAATACTCTTGTATTTTACAACTTATTTACTTTTTGATTGTATTTTCTCTGATAAAATTTAGTTGCATTACTAAATTTACCATCCAGTTACCATTTCTACTTGTTTGCAAATCCTATATGTGTATCACTCATTTGTTTCCATAATTATTTCCAATACTGTTGTATCCCAGCAAAGAAACCAGTAAAACAGATTAATTATTGTATGTTTTATTACTTTCAAACATCTTTAACTCTTATTTATTTTAAATATTATAATGTCAGAAATGAAACAATTTTGGTTAAAAAAATAAGTTTTTGTTTTATAATTTGAAGACACCCTTGTTCAACCCGTAAGAGCCATTACTGCTATCGATTCCAAGCACCTGACAATGACACTTATGGAGTTTCGTGGGTAGACTTTGCTAGTGAAAAATTGGAAACTTACAACTGGAACTACCTGGACCATTACATATGTTTGAGAGGAGAAGATGAGTATAAACTTAAAGAGGTAAGTTAATAATGTGATTATTTTAGTATTACCATAAGGCTAAGCTATTAATTGTTACTTTTTGTTAACCCTGTCAACCCAGGTATCCTTTACTGAGCATGACACAAGGTTTTAGTGTCTTACATTCAAAATTTTATTATACTACTTTTTGTTTATATTATACTAATTAGAATAGCTAATAATCCATATTTTAATAATATACAAGTTTTAAGTTTTTAATTCTACAAGTGAATATTTTAAAAAATCCTGAATTTCCACTAGTATGACCCACGTGACACATTTTGTCTTAGCATGTCATCATCCCTATTTTATACATCATCCTTCACAAATGTATGAAATTAAATGTAAAGTACTCTCTATTAAATCATTATTGCTCAGACAAACCATAATTTTTATAGTCTTCAATTTTGTTTGGCTACAGAGCTATTGATTAGAAAATCAGACCCCTCCTGCTCCAAATTGGGGAACTTGTACATTATAACATTAGTGGAAACAGATGTTTTGTAAACATAACTTACACCCTGTTTTAATAAAAGTATAACATCTAGAAACTCCTCCTAGTGTAATTGTATTTTAACTTCAACCTTTTGAAAAATCTGTTCAATCTCTCCTTCTAACTTGTGTATAGCTTTCTTGACAGTAACCTTTTCTTTATTATGAAATATACAATTAATGTCAAAACAATTAAAAAAACTGTTTAACTCTAAGCATCTTGAAATACAAACACATTAAATTATGCAAACATATTTTGTTAGCTTTTTTTTTATGAATAATCAATGGTTCATAGTCGTGTATGTTTTTAGTTTTATTGCTTGTAATATATAATTTAATTGAAATTATTTTTTGATTATTACAAGTTGTTTGTTTGTGTTTCTTGTTCTTTTTTAAGTATAGAATTTAATAACAAAATTTTTACCTTTCACTGTTTATTAGACTTACTAGTTGTATGTAAGGGTTTCAGTACCCCTAGTGACAGTAAAATGTCTTGTTAATCTTATGCATTACATTTTCCTATGGTGACACTTTCTGATCTTGCACCTGTGATCTGAGCCAGTTTTCCAGCTACTCCTTTGCTGTGTTCTATCCTTACTGGAATACAAGTGAAATATTATGACACTGGAGTAATCATAAATTGACCAAATGTAGAAAATTAAGAAGGAGAAAATGCTTCCCAGATTTTATGCTGTAAAAAATTTTTTGCAATTTGTTTTTGATCATGAGGATTACATTATACAGTTTTTATTCAACATTAATTCGTAAGTCTTGTGTGAGTAAAAAATATATTTTTGTAATTCACTTTAACAATGGTTTTTAAAGTTTTGCTCAAAACACAGCAACTGCTAATTAATTAATTTTGCACTTTTTGTCCCAAAACTATATATAGATATATGAACAATTTTTTATTACAGTATGTCCTTTAAAGGTATATGACATAAATAAATATTATTGTATTTGAATATGTATTAAATTTAATCTCTTGCTGAATATCTTGTAGCTGCTTCAACATGTATCACTTTCTTAGTCAAGTCAAGTCTTGCTTCATCTCTATCACCAGGAAAAAAGCCTTTTTTTTTTCTCTTGAGAAATAAAATAAAGAATAATCACAATGAATAGTTTAAGGTGGTTTTTTTGTGAGCAAATGCTACATATCTTACTCTCTCATAATATCTATTTCGTATCTATAAAATTCTTAAATTTTTTCTTTGTTTTAACTTTGGAACATACTAAATCCAGTTGAGATCAAGGAACTTGTTTGCTGTTCTGGTATAGTTGCATTGTGTCCTGTTTGAGGTTTTGTTTGGAGGCTTATCTTACTACTTTCATGTAGAGTAGAAAAACTTTCATTGTAGTGACCCTTTTTCTGATTGGTCAGCTACTGAGAGAATGTGTATTGTGAATGAAGTTTTGGCAGTCCCAGATACAGATTTGTTCCAACTTTTGAAGAAGGTAGTCTCTGAGAGAGCCAAAAGCCATTGTAGAAGTCAAGTATTATAATTGTATTGTGTTATTTCCACTGCTTATTGTACACATTGTATATTTTAGCTTCTTTTTCACTATTCTTAATTTGTAAGACGTGATGCAATAGTATATAAAATGTGAAATAAACAATAATGCTTATTTTTGTTCTTCAAAATTGTTTATTTCTTCTCTTCTGTACTTGTTCTACCATTAATATTCTATCCAGCTAAATTTTCAGACCTCTTTTTATAGGGTGGGGTAGTTTACCCATGTGTTGTTATACTTCTAAACCAGAACTACAAGATGTGTTATTATATAAAAAATTATATATATATATATGTGTGTGTGTGTGTGTGTGTGTGTGTGTGTGTTTATTTCCTAAATGCAAAATCTTTATACCACTATTAGAGGGTATCTGTTTTAAGAATGTAACATCTATTTGGCTACAATAATTTTTTGTAACATATTCATAAAGTTAAGGCTACTGTACTAATTGGAACGGAATCTAGCACTGACCTGTAAAATTATTTTCTAATTCCTGTAATAGTAGACATATGTATGTACTTATCAGAAATCTGAGGTTTTGTTTGACCTACCCTTTCACATCGTCAATTAGTAATTAACATTAATAATTTTATGTCAACTTCTGTGCTCTTGTTTTTAATAGGATTTACAACATTCAAACATCTAGTAAGCAATTTTAGTGGTATTTCCTTGCCACAGGGTCTGAAGCATTGGAGATTGAGATTGTTCTTGCTGCCAAATGTTAACTGCACCACCAAGAGCATTACTGATGACAGTTTTTCATGTGATTCATTCAGTGACCTTAGTAGAGAAGAGGTTCTGCAACAGCAAGAAGGTTTTCTAAAATTTTTAGAAGTACTTAATCGAATTCGTCGACCAGTTTATTCTCGTAAGTCAAAGGTTAGTGAAGATATTAATCCTAAAAATAATTATTCCAGTGATTACTTTTTAATTGTTTCACACAATTAATCTAAATTAATAACTATTTTGTGTTATATGTCTGCATAGATATGCACTTAAGAATATAGCTCGTTGAAAATATAATATAGTGAGTGTTGCTTTATTCAGAAAATGGCATTTCTACTTCATTAAGTTGAATGTATGAAGTACCAAAACACATCTTAATGCTTTAACCCTCTGAAATAGAGCTTTAAGGATTTTATATGTATAACTAAAATAAATAACATTGCTAATAAGGTTGTGCACAAGATAATTAACAAAAATTTTGCTACTTTAAAGAAGTAAGATTGTGCAAGCACAGTTGACTTCTCTGATGCATCGATGAAAGGAACATATGCTGCATAAAATTGTTTGAAAAAATACCTTGCATCTGAGAAATGAGAGTTTACTGCAACTTTGGACAAGGCCTGGATGTACTTGAACAAATATTGTAGTATTCTCAGGTTAAACTGATTTTCTCAAAAAGTATTAGGTATATTTGCATTATAATGAGAGGATCAACAGGATAAATTACAAAGTATGTCTGAATTTAACTAAACTAACTGAGTTTATGCAAAGAAATAAATAGATGACACAATTCATTATACCATATGAATACAATTTGTATTTATGTCAAAGATAAAAATACAGTGTGTACTTGTGTTAGGACTCTGAACTATTCATCTACTATTGAATTTCTGAATTGATTAACTAATGTTATTCCATCGAGGTGTCCTCTCGTCAACCAACTCACTCAAGATTCCATGTAGACTGTTTAAATCTAATGTTTTTACTTCACTGGAAACTTTGGATTTACCCTGGTGATTAGTGATACCTACATGACTGGTCATTCTCGTTCAAAATAGGGAAGGCTATAACCTGTATATATGATCTTTCGTACTAGCAAAGGACACTGCTGTTGTCTATATCCTTGCACCGTGTTTAGTGTTACAGCAAATACCTCCATGGGCAGAACAGATATTATTTCCAGAGAACAACAAAGGTGCAAAGGGAGCTAGAATAAAGTCAAATTAATGGTTTTTCTGGACCACTTGTTATGCTTAAATTACATAATTTCAGAATAAATGAAGTTTTTGGAAATTTCTGCATTAAAGTAAGAAGGTAGAAAATTTGAAATTGTAAAGATATCTTCTTGTTAAACTTTGTTGTTGCTGCAAGTGTCTCATGTAATGGAAAATTTAAATTTCTCAAAGAGTACAGTAAAACAAAGGTGAACTCTAATTATTATCAGAATGCATACATATTGACATCAATTATGTGAGAGGAAATTCCTAAGCTTTTTAGCCAGGATGTCAAGAAGTATTTCTAGCATCAAATTACATGTTTTAGTCCATGTTACACACTATCTTCTTTTTTTAACATGCATATTAAGTCATCTGACTGCACACCAATGAGCTTCCATGCATTTGGTGTGAGTAAACATAGTGTTAGGAAATGATATTCGTATTCAGTGAAGAGTTTGTGGAAAGTTTGTCAGATCTATGATTTAATATTTACCTCTTCATCCCTCTTAGAAGCTTGTTGCAATAGAAATTACAATGTCTGGCAGTAGCTTTTCAATGCAACAGCTTGTTGAAATTGAACTGTAATTACATTCAATTATCAACATCTTCATCTAGCACAACCAGACCTGTTGTCTTTTTAGTTAATCAACATATAAAACTAAGCAACTCTTATATTGTCAGTCTCTTGGCACTGAACAAATTTCATAAGTTTTTGCTGAACTCTAGACCTGTATATCAATTCTCATTTACTTCTACTTTGAATGTTTTTTTTAACTGCTTCTTTCTCTTGAATTCTTCACTAACACTAATTGCATATGATTTTATTACTAATCATTCACTAACTGCCTTTATTTACAGGCCCATTCTTTCGACCCATTATTGTTCTAGAATTTTCTTCTGTAAGTTGTAATTTGTGGAATGGAATACTCTTATTAGCCTAACAATATAAGTGATTCAAGAAAGGATTGACATTATGGATCATATGAAATTACATTTAAAAAAATAAAATGTTATTTACCATGCTAAGGTTGCAACACATATTTACAATATTCTTTTATGTTACAATCTTAACTATGTAATGCTGAATTTTAATTTTAAATCAACTTTCACAAAGACTAATTGGCTTATAATAATTAAAAACATATACATTGTTTTACATTGATGTATTTAAAAAATCATAACATTTTTCAATACTTTGTTTTTTGTCTTATTTTTGTAATGCAACTTTGAAATACTTTAAATTATTCAGACATGCATACCATGTGAAATTGGAGGTATACAATTCAGTTATTCACCATTAAGAGATGCTTACTTTGAAAAAAAAGTAAACTTATAAGATGGAGTAGTTCTGTGTGTTTTTACTGTTTTAAGAAATATCTCAGACAAGCAATTATGTATAGTTCATAGTGATAGCATTGTAAATGGTGAAACATTTTTTAATGTAGTGTACCACCAGAATAAAATGAAGAATGTATTGTATTCTCTAACAAAATATAGCATCAGTAGTTCATCAACACTTTTTTACAAAAAATACCAAGTTCATGTGTTGGAAATATTTTTAGTATTTTTTTCAAGTTCCTTCAGGAATAGCTAGCTTTTAAAAAAATGTCAATGGAATTGATTTGGGCAGTATTTTTGAACTAATAAAGTGTAAAGGAAAAAGTTATTTTACTTTACCAGATCTTTAAAGGAAATTTGTACTTTTCAAAATAGTTAGTATTGGTAATAGTGATTTTTTTTTTCCACAGAGGTTACAGACACATGCTCGACGTCTCAGTTTAGGACACTCAATCTCATTTAATACTCAAGTTTCCCAGAATTCTGTTAGTGGAGGAACATCAAATAATAGTGGCCCCTCTTTCAGAGAGCGAGTGGGCAGCAACCGCATACATGATCGACCACGAAATGGTTCAAAGGGTGTAGAACGTGGAAGAGTATCACCTGCTTCAGAAGCTGACAACAAAGTAGGTGAAATTTGAATTTTTAATAACATAAGGTATGATCTTTCAATTTCTCTTGTTTCTTTCAAAGTCCACTGAACAGCTTAGCTATTGTTCAGAAATGAACCTCCATTACGAATGGTGGTAATAAAGTGAGAGTGGACTCAGTAATAGAAAGCTTTTATATGCATTTGAGATAGCTTAAAATACTTCAGGTTTGTTTGCTTAGTTTTTGATATTTAAGCATTGAAAGTACCTGAAAGTCGTACTTGTTCTTTTTGTCCAGTATGTTAGTATCTGTTTTCTTTTCTTTTTTTTTTCACATTCTCTAATAAATTTTATTTGTTCATATATTACTATTAGTACACTCACAAATAATGGTATGTTTTTGTCTTTGTGCATTTTCATTTCTTTTTTTTTTTACTCTATTATTTGTTGTATGAGTCCATGACTCATCTTTTTTTTTCTCCCTTATACCTCTTTAAACATATTCATGATTTTATCACACACATTTGTTTTATAAAACATACCTTATGTGACATCTGTTTAGTTGATGGCAATATACCATTTTAGTTGAATGGGTAAAGCATAAATTCTTCTGTTGCATATAAATAGACTGCTATATTAACTAAGCTTTTGGTTATGCATACATTTTTTAACCACAGTTTTCATGAGATGTTAAGTTTATTTTCTGATATGACTGCTTTAGCTTCATCCTCTAATTCTGTTAGCTTTTAATTTGTCATGTTCGTCTAGCAAACTTCAATTCTAGTTATCTAGTGTTTGTTCCCAGTTTATTTCACCACCCTATATCTTCAATGTAGTTGTGGGAATAAAGCTACCCTGCTTTACCAGAAATTCCAGCTCATTCTGGTTAAAATGGAACCATGTGTTGTCAATTGAGACTTTCCTACTGGTTCTAGCTGGGAACAATTTTCTGTTGGTCACTACATTTCTGCTTGATATTTCAGCAAACACATTTTTGAACGTTTCTTAAAGTCACTATTCTGTCAGAGCTCAAACAAAGTGAACTGCGAAATAAAAGAAACATGCAAATGATGTCAAAGTTGTAGACCTCCTGGAATCTTAGGTAAAAAATAAGATTATAAGTATCAATCTTGTATATTTTTTATCCTTTTCTGATGGTTCCAGCTGGCAGTGTCATTACTGATGAGCTGACTTTTGTTTTTTATGATACTCTGTTTTTCTAAGTAATATTAGTTTCCTGCTGATTTCTACTTCATATACATCACCTTGTTGTGCACACATTCATTGTCAGTAAATTTTAGTAATGTTATATTAATTATTTATTACAACTCCACATCGTTTCAAAAGTTAGTTAAAAGTTAACTATTTTTATTAAATATTCCTCACCAATGATATATATATATTTGAAATGTTTTTATCACTTTGGCAGTAGTTAAACTAAGTTCTGTAATTTATTTCACATTGTTTATTGTGAAAAGTAGAAATTGAATTAGGAAGTTGAAAAACTGTATTGGATAAATAATTTGTAGAAATATAACTCTTACAAGTTTTATTTCATGTGTTAAAATATGTCTTGGAAATTTAAAACAAATATGCAGTTTTATGCTGTTTTTTTTTATAAGACTTATTTAATCCATTATTTTTCTGTTACATATCTTCTGACTTTATCATCAGATATGTGTTATCTTTCAAGACACAATTTAAAGTAATCTATAAGGAAAAAGGAGAATTGTGTGAAATAAGCTGCTTAAAAATGTCAATGCTAGATTACAATTGTGTGATTTTATGTTAAGGGTAAAAGCATAAGGATAATTTTTACTAAAATATATAATTTGAAAATTCAAACTACACAGTAAATTTAGCTAGCAAAAAAAAGTATTTAAAATATTGAAAGTATACATTCTAAACTTTAGCTGTATAAAATATTTAATTATAACCTTTCAATGCTATATATTTTGTTGAAATATATCCATACAATAATAATATAATAATCACTATCTTAACTTTAATATAAATGAAATTTTAAATATGTTTAATCAGTTTTTACCAGTTCCTTACATACTATTTAAAAAAAAAGTATTTAAAATATTAGGATATAAAAGTCTGGATAAAATAATAAAAATAACTGAGAATTTGATTACATATCCAGTCATGGCAAGAATAATTATCCAATTCCAAATGAACAATTATACCTTACTTTCTAAAAGCTCCATTCTTTCTGGGAGCTAGTGGCTCTTTTTCTTACATTTTTTTGCTGTTACAAACATTTCTTTGAAATTTTGCTCTTTTTGATAATTCATAATTCCAGATAGCCACAGCAAGATATTTCACAAATCTTGAATCTTTCTGTTGCTTGCTAACTTTTCTTCTTTTAATGATATATGGTTGCCAATATGAACTTCCAGTGAAATTTTGTAATTATAACATTAGCTTAAAAGTAGATGAACTCAATAATTTATCTGCTGCAGATAACATTACATATGAAAAGTAATGTTCAATATTAATTCAACAACACAGTATTTCATATACTTACATTAAAAGGCTTTCTGTAGGTCCCTATACTTTAAAAAATCTGTAAACATTCAAAAAAGTAAATAGAAATTCATTATATACCAATAAAATAATGAGAAAATTGGTTTTCAGTTGCACATACAACATTTCTTCATCTTGTTTGTAATTTTTATAACACTATCATTCCAATCTTTTACTGTAAGCAATTAGATTCAGACTTTTCTTGGCCCACAGATAAACTACCTGATTACCACTGGAAGCCTTTGGAGAGAGATGCATTTCACTTTGGTTCTTTAAGTACAAATTTGTCAGAAATAAATTATTATGAAGTTTTTTTTGTAGAAATATTAATAAAAGTTTTGGTGATTTCAGAATGTCATATATTAAGGAACCTATCAGTTAATCAAAGCACTCAGAACTCTGAACTATTTCAAAGACGAATTGAAAATTATCCACCAATCCAACCATGTGCTCCAAAATAGTAAACTCTCTTCTAAACTTCTATAAGATAAAAGCTTTTACCTCTTTAGAAATCAATCCATTCCAAAAGTAATTCCTTTGCTACTGAAATTGAAATTCCTTAATACAGATTGTTCAACCTTTCCAAATCTTTTTATCATTTACCCATAAATGTGATCAACAGCATCAACAATAATATTTCATTCCCCAACTGAAATTATGAAACTTCACTAAAACAATATTTTAAAACCTTTCTAAATTACAAATTCTTTAACTTATTTAACCTTTAAATTTATTTTCACTTGTGATTGACATTAAATGATCACTTACTACAGATTTATCACTTAATAACAACCAAACTTGCTGGTAGGAAATCAGTTTTGTATGCTACTGTATAAAAATTAAGCACAGTTTACAACTGAACAGAAGTAGAAGGCCAAATTCTACTCTTTTATAGACATATTTCAAATAATAATTACATCTGTGTAACTCCTAAATAAACACCATGCACCAAAGCATGAAAATCACTCAATTTTACTTTTGCAAGAGTTATTTTAACTGACACATTACTGGAAATCCGGGGACAAAAGTGGTGAGACTAGAAAACTATCTCACAAACATTTTTTAAAATCCTTATTTCTGTTTTGAAACAGAATTTTATTTTTGTCATGTGACAAATTCAAGTTTTATCCATGGAATTAATGAAACTACTCATTTTATGTAATGTAAAATGTGAATAGTTTTTCTCTGAAGTTAAGGTTTACACAATGTGATTTGTATTTTCTAAAATTCAGAAAAATAACCCTTTAGTACATTTAACTTCCAAGATACGTGAATAAAAGTTATCAAGAAGACATTGCATGACAGATGTAAAAGTTGAAAATAAATGTCCTCATTTTTTAGCAGTGGAAAATTATTTGGGAATCAGAAACTTTGGCATACTATTATTCTTGCTCAGTTCTTCCTGCTGTATGAGGTTTTGAAAATCATATTCATAATACAGTATATACAAACATCATACACATACATAATGATACTATGATATGATTGATATTTGATATCATTATTCCACAGATTAAAGACTGATTCTTAAGCATGTTTTTGACATTATAACCATGCTTTTTGAACTGTGAATGAAATGTTTACTGTACATTACAACAATCAGGCAAAATGGAACAAGAAACATTTATTTGCTTACATCCTACTAAAAATAATTTGAGGTTTATTGTACTAAGGTCTAATATTTTTGTTAAAGATCTCAGATTCATTATCATATTTCCAAAGAATCCTATAGATCTTTTTGCCTCTGAACATTTGAAGTAATTTTTGAATAAACATTTGTATGTCTTCCAGTTAAATCAAGGTAAAAGAAGAACTTGTGTTACAGTGTCTTATCTGCCTGACTTTGAAATGATGTAATCTTGAGTAATATAGATACATGTGTAGTGTCTATTCATCATTCAAATTAAATAAACTGAATTTAAATCCAAAAATAGACAAAAAAAAAATCAAAATTTAAGTGGAATTTTCTTTCATATTACAGCCCAGCAAGAAATATTTTCATTATAATTCTTATGGGTAAAAAAATAAAACATTTTTCTCTCTCTGGAAATTTTTCCACCTTGTGTTGATTTATTAACAAAATGTTTTATCAATGAAATACCATTCAAAATTATTTAAAAATTAGATTATGTTATCAAACTAATTAAGTCGAGGACCAGTGGTAAATGCCAAGGGAGAAAACTTGTTACATTTGGGCCATCACAAGTTTTTACTGGAAGAAAAATACAATAAATGATACCAGGCACTAGATGAAAACTACATGAAAAAAATGCAGCCTGGTGATGAACACACTGATAACATGATTGCTCTTTGCAGATAATGTTATTTTACTTCTTAAATATCAGTTTTCATATATTTTGTTTGTTTATTTCAGTTAGGAGGGTCAAACACATCATTAGAAGGAACTTCTGAAGGAGTAGATTCTACAGATGAAGCGTAAGAATGAAAAAAAAACATTTTATATCTTAAAACTTTTGTCTTTTCTTTTGTGCACTTAATTCTCCAACATAATCTTTTATTAGATTCATACAGAGTGTTTCTAAGTTTTTGAACTGCTTTAGTAATTGAATAGAATGAGAACTACATAAGATAAACAGTTGTGGTATAATGGAGGCTAATACCTCACATTTGTCCATTGTCAGTGGTGGTGTTAGTACACCTAGACATGGTTACTGTTCATGACTCAAAGGATATCCAGGCAACATCCAATCTCCACCCACTTTATGTACCAGCATTTCTAGAGCAATTGCCGCAATTGGGTTAGTTATTTGGGCACTCAGTGTTGCCATACCTTGTACCTTAGTCTTATAAATGATGCCCTTCACATACTCTCATCCTAGTAAGAAACAACTTTAAATGTCAGTCTTCCACATGTCTCAAACTGCACCTGTTTATCTGGTGTGGTTTCTGTTCTATTCAGTTAAGAAAGTGGTTCCTTAATTTATGGACACCTTGTATTTTTGTCTTAATAGGAACTTTCTTACATTATCTATTTTTGTTATAATTTCTGAACATTTTATTATTTTAAACAGCATATATGAAAAATTAATCAATAATCAATTTCTTTTGCAATCTTTAAATTACCTCCTACTCTTCAGTTCTTGTTTCCAAAAACAGATTCTGTATACCTTTTAATGTTATCTATGTCTTTTAAACTCATAACTTAAAGTCATAATAATTTTAACTGCTTTTTTTGGCCTTCTAATTTGTATAAAATTGAAGCTATTTTTTAGCTTCTCAACTACTGAGTGCTAAGTAACTAAAACTGGCATGTTCTAGTTGTGCATCTGGTTAACATCTTTAATAATATGGGAGCAACCTCAATTTTTTATGCTTAATATATGCCACATATTTCACTGTTTGCTGACTTTAACCATAGAAAATAATTTGAAAAAATCCATGTATAAAAAAAATATGGTAATAAGCCTTAAACTAATGTATCACTGTGTTGTGCTTAAGTTATTAATTAAAAGGAAGAAATTGGTGATTTAATCTCATTTTTTGGTTTATTTCGTGAAACTGGTAGGAGATCATGTTCTTTAAAGTCAAATTTCACATTATTGCCTAAAACCTATGTTTTAGATAAGTTTGTTTTTGTATATTGGTTTATTATTTAATATTATATGTAATTGTAAGAGCTTTACAAATTATAATGTGTTGCAGAAATGCTTCAATATTTATATATATATATATATATTTTTTTTTATCATTTTAACAGGGCTCAAGCAGATTTAAAACCTTTAAATGCAAATTCACCTCATGCTGAAATAATTGAAGCCATGAAACATCAAGTGTAAGATAATACTCTTTCTTATGCTTTAACTCTTTCACACCCTAATGGGTGCAGTTCACCTCAAGGGCAAAATTGCACCATTGAATTAAAAAAATGATAGAAAATAAATTTCTATTCATTTTTTCACACATAAAAAAAGTTTTATTTATTTAATTGTGTGTGTGTATATATATATAAAGTTAAAAATCACAAAGATTGATTTTGTAATGATTTCAGCATGCTTTAAGTGAAATCTTTGGTGTTTGTGAATTTCCTGAATTTTTTCTGAACATAACATGGCACTCTCAGTTCCTTAGGAGGAAAATTATTATTTTTTTCACAAAATAGTTATACTTTGTCCTTGTAACTTAATAAAAGTATACTTTATCAGTTTTTAACCAATCAATGTTTTTCAATAATGATGCAACATAATTGTCTGTATCTCAGCTTTGAGAAGCCATAGGCTACTGAGCTAAACATGACATAATCAAATGTTCTTTTTCCATTTTTTTCAACTGTTAAAGCCAAAAAAAGCTTTCAGTTTAGCAAGGATTTTTATAGAGATCAAAACAAACCAATGAAAGCTTAGCTTAGCAATATGTTGCTACAAGAAAATGTGTCTGTGAACATCTCTGCTACATTTACAGTCCTCATTTTTTTAAAGATTGTAGAAAGGATGATTAATCATTTTATACTTCACTTGAATTATGATGTTGAAGTATGATATGAAAAAAAAGTTTTTTATGCAACAAGATAAGGTAAACGTAAATCATTTTGCACTTAACCTATCACGTTTTTTGCCAACAAGGCTAATGTGTTAGGCCTAGTTTGCATTAGGCCATATTGGCCTAAGTATATGTTCAAATGGGGAAAGGAAATAGATATGTAAGAAAAATATAAATGAGTATAAAACAGGTCTAAAACTTGTTACATATATTAAATGAAACCTTCTGATTAACAATTTTAAAAATATTTTAGATATGGTAAAAAAAGTAATTCTTATTGCACAGTTATAGTAAACACAATGAAACTGCATGCATTGTTCTTTGTATCAAAACAAATAAGATTTACAGATGTTATAAAGTTATAAACTATAGATAAGTTTTAAATATATGGAGAAAGATGTAAAAAATCAGTAAATTAAAAACTACTAAGCATTTTTTAAATGTTTTGTAAAATTACATTACAATGAAATCTTAAGAAATTTTGTATCTTCAAGTTCATATAAATGTCACATGTATAAAAATAAGTATGTAAATGTAAGGTTAAAATAGCCCTCTATACATCAGCTCAGAATTATTCAGTTAAAGACTTAACAGAAACTTTAACATAGATGCTTGTTATATGTGGAACAATATTCTTCATTTTAGTGTTGTTTAACCTACGTTTCTACATACAACAGGTTCATTTTATTTTAATATCATTTATCTTTTAGTTGAGAATATATCTGTATGTGTATTTATAAAGTTATTTGCTGATGATGATTCTTTAGCAGGTCTAAAAACAAGCTGTGGTAAATTTGGATGTAATAAGGAGACTGGGATGCAGTGAATCACTGGTTGTATTTAGCTCTCTATTGAGGAGAATTCTTTGATTATATTATCACTTTATTCCAACAAACAAGATTTTTAACTGTTTAGTTAAAAATCGATAGATTGCAGCTAGTCTTGAAAAGTTGAAGAAAAGTATGTTTTTTAACAGCAAAGTAAATTTTGTCATATTCGGTACATACTGTAAACACAAAACTGATATTGCGACTATGTGATATATTGGGCTATTAAATGAATATATATAAGAAAAATAATAGAATGTACATTGAAAGATACAGAAATTGGTATCATATGGCCATGCTTGGGCCACAGTGGATCACTTTGATCAAGGGATCCAAGTATCACGAAGGCTTTGTTTAAGTGCTTATCATTTGTTATTCATTGTGCATATTACATTAATCATAGAAGTTGAGAAAAATGTGAGGCTGGATTGTAATTGTATATTTCTGGTTTTTGTTGTTGACCAATTCTTAAATTGAGTCCCAGTATTGCAAATGATCTGCGACTGTGTAAGTTGTTCTTCATTCATATCTCTGATATGTCTATCGAATATAGCAGTCTAAAATATGTTTAGGTAAAGTTAGAGTAGACCATAATTGTAGATCTTTCAACTTGTAATAAGCAGTTCATTAACAACAAGATTTTGTTAATATGAGATGCTGATTCACCCTAACAAGGAATTGGGGCACAGTGGATCATTTTGACTTTTTTTTATGTATCAATAAAAGTATCAGTTACTGACATAACTCATAAAAAATAAATGATGCAATAAAATAGCGAACATAACTGTGTGTCATTTTCAAATGGGAAATAGCCTACTATATTTTCATTATACTTGAACTCTTCTACTTTTTATCTGCTACACTTGCACAATGTTTGAAAATTCTGTAAAACTCATGTATTATTGTTGTTTTTTTGCTTAATTATGCTTCTCTAGGAAAGGCCAAAAGCTGATAAATGACAAAAAGTTTTGTTATTTCCTTAGAATTTATTTTGTTTTAAACTTTCTTATGTAATAAGTACTAGTGTACCTTCATTAGATTTTTGCATGTTTATTTAATTTTTTTTTATTGTCAAACTGATTTGGAAGCTATAGAATATGTATACTTTTGTATTTTTGTTTTGTTTAATTTTTAAATGTTTAGTTTTCACGGTTACTTAGTAATTATTTTTGCTTTCATACTTCATGCTTAAAACTTGTTAATTACAGTATCTTAGATAACTTATTTGTAGGCAAAGTCAATCTGAAACAAATATACACATATTGAGAATTCTGAAACTAATCGTGAAATATTTTTAATATTAGCATCAATTGGGAAACCAACTTTAACTCATTACCATGAAATTCTGTATTTTGGAATAGTATTTATTAAAGTTAGGTTTCTTAGGAATGTGATTTTTACTATCTTGCAAATTAGTGTTTATTTAAGTTTTTGCAAGATGACAGAATTCAATTTATTAACCATAATTTTGTAACATGATGAAACTATCGTATTGATAATGTCAGAGTAAATATAAAGCTGTTTATTACTTATGCTCAGTATTTTGTATCGTATTGATAATGTCAGAGTAAATATAAAGCTGTTTATTACTTATGCTTAGTATTTTGTATTGTATTGATAATGTCAGAGTAAATATAAAGCTGTTTATTACTTATGAAATTAAAGATTATACACAGATTGATGCAGTTTTAACTCAGTTTTATAATGATTATAGAACTGAGATGTAATATGGTTTGAGCAAGCTATAACAATCTGATATTGGCATGTAAAAAGTTGTTTATGCTATATTTTACTTCACCCATTTACAAGAGAGAGAAGAGATAAAGATACTTATGTAATACCATTTACAAATTACTGTTATGTAATTAATGATTTGTTAGAGGTATACATATATATTTGCAGGAATGGTTTGAGTTTCCTCAATAAGCAGTCTGGTCTACCACCATATTCCTTTATCAGTGGAGAGGCAGTATTATGGGTGATAGAAAACATAGAGGGCATTACGTCCCAAGTTCAGGCCATACATTTTCTTCTGGTTAGTACATTAAACTGTTCCAAAACATAAACCTAGTTCAGTAAGATTTTAGGTAGGTTGCATTATTTTTTGTTAATTTTATACATACTCTGATGATCTGATCTCATTTGTATTTTGAATAATCATATATCTGAATTTTGAAAGAAAGGTATAACCACAAATAGGCAATATAACTGAATCAATCAGTCAAATGAACATTTGAAAAGCCAGCCATCAGTCACTCCAGGCTTTTTGTATCTTAAAACATAATTGTAGAACATAAAATTGTATTAAGCTTTCTTTTATATTCAGGTATATAAACTTGTGTGGAAAACACAGTATCATTTTTTTCACATTCATAATCTGAAAATAATTTGCCATTTGTTGGATGTGGTGGTTTTCAGTGCACAAATCAACAAGAGGGGAGGAAAGGTGGGACTCCTATTAAAAGTTGGTTTCATGAAGCATAGTCCCTTATCCCCTTTCCTTCCAACACTACTACCAGGTATATAGATCAACAGTATTTATATCTACATCTCCACCTCATCTTTCAAATTAGCTCTGCTACTCAGGAAATGTAGTCATAGGGGAGCAGTAAGTATAATGATGACAAGTTTGGAAACTTACTTTATTATGCTTAACAACTCCAAATGCAATAAGAATATATTGAAAAGTGTATATATATATATTAGGCATAATTAATTTCAATTTTATTTTGTTATTTCACTAGGCGAAAAGTAGAACAAATAATTTTATGAATATTGAAAAGAAATGTAACAGTAGAATTTTTTTCTTCATCTTAACATAAAAGTAAGTTCATGCTAGATGATTGACTGTAGGCAGTGATCAGTTCTGTATGGTAACTTTACAGTAATTGTATGATTTTTTGTATGAATTACACACAGTAAAGGGGGC
Source organism: Limulus polyphemus (assembly GCF_000517525.1). Taxonomy (NCBI): domain Eukaryota; kingdom Metazoa; phylum Arthropoda; class Merostomata; order Xiphosura; family Limulidae; genus Limulus; species Limulus polyphemus. The sequence goes on from NW_013667704.1 coordinate 113,041, forward strand.
ACTAACTTTATCAGTTGAGATCCAGTTGTGATGAGAATATATTTGGAAGGCATATCTTGAAATGTGTTGTAAATTTTTATTTGTAGGTAAGTGACAGAAAACAATTTAAACAGTCCAAGCTATGACTTTTGGAATTACTGTGAGCAAGATTATTTATTTTGTTAATTAAAATTAGCTGTAGGTGGCTTTGATATTACATCATATTTCATCTACTGCATATCAAAAAAGCACCACAGCCCCAAAATATACAAGACACCAGAGTATGCTGTCAGTGCTTTTTCATTAAATGTTTAAATGAATATACCCTTTAAAGTTCTAATCACAAAATAGATTATACTGACTTAGGTAATTGATTAATCTGTTCTGTAGGTGATACCTTATTTAACATGATTCTTATTAAGCACCCATTAGAATATGGATAGACTAGTGAAATCTCTTTGTCCTTACAGTAGGTACTTTATGAATCTGTGCTGTAGGTGATACATTATTTGACCCACTTCTTATTAAACACCCATTAGAATATGGATAGACTAATGAAATCTCTTTGTCCTTACAGTAGGTACTTTATGAATCTGTGCTGTAGGTGATACATTATTTGACCCACTTCTTATTAAACACCCATTAGAATATGGATAGACTAGTGAAATCTCTTTGTCCTTACAGTAGGTACTTTATGAATCTGTGCTGTAGGTGATACATTATTTGACCCACTTCTTATTAAACACCCATTAGAATATGAATAGACTAGTGAAATCTCTTTGTCCTCATAACTTCACTCTGAATAAGTATTTCTAATGCCTTTAGTTAACTAATCATTGTTCTGTGTGATCTGTCTGAAAAAGTTTTCATGGCAAATTTAAATTATGTCTAGAATGGGTTGCTGTGGAAATACATCATGGAACTTTGATTTCATGGTTGCTCTAGCAGGTATGTGATATGTAGACATATCTTATGTTTTCTTCCTGCTTTAGTAATAAAGGAATATAAAAATTGTTCATGTAGTCTGATTCTGTGCAGTTTTAGAACAAACATGTGGTCCAGAAAGTTATTGAGGGTTTTTGTTCTATTATCCTTATTCCTAGCAGATAGTATTTTTTTGCCTACAGAGATATTATTGCAACTTCACAAGTTATACAAAACAGGCCATTGACAGCCATGCCCTTTGCTGGTCGAGTAGATGTATTTAGAGGTTACAGTATTCATCATGCTGTATGAGATCAATCAGTCATGGTAACACGTATTGTTATAGGTAAAGCTAATGTTTCCTATTAGTACAGAGTATTGTATTAACTTCAGGTTTCAAATGTGAATCAGTTGACAGGAAAACATCGTGAGAGAGAAAGAAAATTGCTGACTGGTTCATTGATCCTGTAGAAGACAACTGTCCAGCATCAATTCAAGCACAGTTTTTTTCTGTTCTGAAAATATTATAAAGATTTTATTTCACTTTACATCATATGTCTAGACTGTTTATTTTCTTAACTTAAACTCAGTCATTTAGTTAAATTTGGTTTTACTTCACAATCTTCCTGAGTGATCCAAACATTATAAAGTGGACCTATGTAATACTCGTGTGGTAGTCAATTTCATCTGAGAATACGACAGAATAAGTAGGGAGGAGAAGTTTTGATGACATGACCACAGGATTTATTGTAGAGATTTTTGTCTTTGCTAACATGTATATTGGTCTCAAAGTAGAAGTTTTCTCAGCCAAGAGGGAGAGTTTGCTACTATAGAGAAATGATTGTAGGAGATAGGTGTTGAGTCTAGGAGATGTCTTGTCATGAACATAGGAGTTCTGGAGAGGCTATGAAGGCCCCTGATATTGTAGAGATTTTTGTCTTTGCTAACATGTATATTGGTCTCAAAGTAGAAGTTTTCTCAGCCAAGAGGGAGAGTTTGCTACTATAGAGAAATGATTGTAGGAGATAGGTGTTGAGCCTAGCCTAGGAGATGTCTTGTCATGAACATAGGAGTTCCGGTGAGGCTATGAAGGCCCCTGACATCGATCACCCTATAGCCACAGACTCAGGATCATCAGCTGATATCTGTTGCCCCTGAGGATCTCTTTTGGTACAATGGAAGCAAGGACAACTGAAGTTCTGAGGTGAAATGGCACCTGGCAAGTCCAAGACCACTTGGGAGGGTTTCTGCAGGACTCCTGTGAAAACCAAATTCGACCTGAGAAGGGCTGGAAGTCCATTATACCACCTCCACCAGTCAAAGATGTTTCCCTGATAGGTGAGACAGTGAGCACCCAAAGATAGACTGTGAACCATGGGACGATGGGATGCCTGAAGTGGCAACTATGGCTCACAAAACAACTGGGGTTGTGCAGTGCTATATGATGTGTTGCCACGAGCAACTCATTTCCTCATCACCCTGGACCAGGGACCAACTACTTACTAGGGTCTTTAAATACGTTTGCCACCCTGCACTGAAATTCAGCAAATTTTTAAGAAAAAATCATATAATTTTTAGAGAGTACTTGGTCATATCCAATAGTGATTGTCAAGAAAAAGAAAGCTTTGCTAAATTTATGTGTTGATCTTATACGGGTGAACATGGTATCTCGCATTAATGCCTTTCCGTTAATGTAAACAGATTAATATTTAAACATGCTAGAAAGCTATTGTTGATTTAACACTTCAAATTTGGCATCTGGATACTTCCAAGTTGAGGACAAGAAACGGCTTTCATAAATTCTGTATCATTCTATTCACTCTATGCAATGTGCCTACCATTTTTTAGAGGATCATGGAGCTTACAATGAAGGGACTGCAATAGGAGAGATGTATGGTCTACGCCAACAATATTTTGGTGTTTGGTTGCATGCTTGATTTTGTGGCTGAGAGTCTGAAAATGGTATTATAGTGGAAAATATAAAAATATACTGAAGCTGGAAAAGTGTTTGGGCATGGAAGTGGAGTTTCTTGGTCACATTATGGGAAGAGATGGAGTCCCTATAGACATGGCAAAAATAGCCACGGTGAGGTATTTGGCTGTGTCTAAGTGAGAAGTCTGCAGTTTCCTCAGTTTCACATCATAGTACCAATAATTTGTAGTCAACTTCTCCAAGATAGCAGAACCATTGTCTGCTTTGATGAAAATTGAGACATGTAATGTGACCATGCATTCCAATCTCTAAAACTTGCTTATTGGATGCTCCAGTGCTAGTCTATTCACAACAAGACAGCAAATTCCTGTTAGAAACACTGACATGAGCAATAAAATTATTGGGACAGTGTTATAGCAGTTTTGGGATGGAGTAGAACATGTAATCATGTTTTCTAGTCATATGCTCATGTGGAACTTTTATATTTAGTTACAAGTGTAGGAATCATACTATATCATTGCTGTAAACCACCAAGCCTTGGTATTCTGTCTGTGCTGCAGTTAAGTGTCCCCTAGAGCTTTTTGTCAGTAGATTTTCCAGATTCTGCAAATCACAAAGACTAGAGGGTACCAGGATATAACTTGCACTTGTGCTAATATTTGTAGACAGCTCTTTTGGTCATATTTGAGTCAAGATGTTTGGCACTGGTGTTAATACTGTACTTTGTGTGTTGCCCTGAAAAGGAACTAGTGGAGACAATATAAACTTTGATGGAGAATTGTTGGTTCTCCTCTGAAGAGGATAACCCTGGTTATCACGGGTCCACTTCCAAAGATTGAAAGAGATCATTGACACATACTTATCACCATTGTCTACTTCACAAAGTAGGCCAAGGCTTTTCCATTGGTTGATACATTGACACAGTTCATCACTGACATATTGGCAATTTTCTTGTTCAATCCTCTTTTCATAAAGTAGGCCTAATACTCATGTGGAAATCAATTTCATCTGAGAATACCACAGATATAAAGATATTATTGCAAACAGATAATTGCATAGTTTTAATAAACTTGCCTATTTTGATTTTGTTTATTTTTTTATTTTTTCCTTGGTCTTCTTGCTTTTTAATGGAATCTTTGGATTTGGCTGTATGTTAGAAGAATCTTTTCCTTGAAAACTTTAATGTTGAAGTTAGAAAGCTTACTCTAATTTACCCTATCCCATAGGCTCACATCTTTATCAAATCTGGAACATTAAAAAGCAGTATGATTACATTTAGCTGTGAAATGTCATGTTTTGTTTTTATCTAAGCTGTAATTTTTAACTGTTATTCTTGACAAGTGTACAATCTTAGATTGTTTTCAGGACTGTTGCTCATAATTGATTCTTTTCAGGTATAATATAGTATTTGAATTTTCTTTTTTAATTGACTTAATAGTGAGTGGTGTGCTTCATATAATTTAAGTCCTTTTACACTTAATGGTATCTTAGATAAATTTAGAAATTCTCTCTCTCAGAGCTTTTGTGGATTAAGTCAACCACCACCAAACTTATTGTGTTGTATTAAACACATTGAAATGGTTTTTTAATTTCATTCTTGAGATTACACTTTGTCTGTTAACTTGTGTTTGGGCAAGATGCTCTTCGATGCTCTTCTTCTTCGTGAAATCTTTATAGTCATAAACCTGCAGGCATATACAGATGTTTATTTATTTTAAATTTTTTAACATATCAGTTTAAAATCAACAGCAACATGAATTGTAGTATACTTTTATATAAATAATGACAAAAAAACAACTTTAATACTTAAGTGTGAAATTAGCAATCTTTTTTCTCGTATAAAAATTTCCCGATAGAAAAACGTGAAATTCTTTATTGTACTTACTTACTTATTTTAGTGAAATATGATACTTCACTTAATCTCTTAAGTTCTGATTGTTTCTTTTCTTAATGAAAAGTTTCTTTATTGTTTATTGATTTCATCCATATACGTAAACAAATAAGTTTTCAATTGATCTTAAGTTTTTAAAAAAGTTATGTAAGAAAAACGTGAAATTCTTTATTGTACTTACTTACTTATTTTAGTGAAATATGATACTTCACTTAATCTCTTAAGTTCTGATTGTTTCTTTTCTTAATGAAAAGTTTCTTTATTGTTTATTGATTTCATCCATATACGTAAACAAATAAGTTTTCAATTGATCTTAAGTTTTTAAAAAAGTTATGTAAGTCCTTTTAAATGTATCATGATAATACTGAAAATTTACTTAACTCTTCTTTCTTTCAAGTGTGGGTTATAGGCAAAATTTTGTTTTAAGCTGTAATTTGATGGTGGTTTAAATCTTAAAAGTTCATATACTTTTTTGCAGAATCTTCAACAAGAAGGCCTTATTTGTCATGCTTCAGGAGTTACAACCATACAATTTATTCATGGTTTTTATTTGTACTATTTGGTATGTCAAGAAAAAGATCAAACCAAAGGTGATATTGCTTAAGTCACTCATTTATGAAATAATTATTTCATTGATATTTGATTTCTGTATATGTATTAGTTAAATACAACTAAACTGTAGTCTTCCACAAAATATTTATAATTTTGTTACCAATAATATAATTTTAATATAAAAAGTAAAATGTACGTGTGACTAATTTTTATGTTTAATTAATGTAAATTTGTTTTTAGGATGCAGTTAACAGTTAAAAACATACTCTATGATCATAATTACACAAAGGCAATAGTCATAATTATACAAAAGCTGTATGTTATTAAATATTCAGACAGACTTTGGATAGTTAGTTAAGAGTGATTGTCCAAGAAAAAAGAAATCTAGATTATAGCCTGTCCCCAGTTGTATTTTATAAACAGTATAGTTGGAAGTAAATTTTTTAAATAAAAAATGCAGAATATAAAAATCTGCACTTCAGTTACATAAATGTACTTGTGAATTAGCTGAAATATATAACTAGAACATTATTCTAGATCTCTCTTATTGTGTTTTTTTTTTTGCTAAATTGGCACATGGCTTCAACTGGGTCTAGTATGTTCTGAATTAGAAATTAGGAAAAATTCTAAATGTAAAGCATGCACCTTAAAAGAGTGTGATATATAGCACTTACATACCACAACCTCTGATCCCTTATCCTTGGTTTGTCCTCAAGGTGACTTCAAATTTGATATGTACCAATTTAGAAAATCACATGGAAATCACAATCTTCATTTTCAGGATGTAAATACTACAAAAGGATGAGACACACCATATTAACCATAGGAATACAAGACTTGTGGGTACAACAAACATCCTCACTATTACACAAACTGCTAATTTCACAAGTAATATAGGACAGACAAATCCTTTAAAGACACAATCTCAAGTTCTGGTCCTTTTCAAGTGCATAAGTATATACATATTACAAAATAAGACCTTTCAAAATGACCAAAATTTGCACTACATGTAAGTAGAAAAATTCAAGATAAAAGTACGATAGCTGGTGTAAACTCTTGAGGAAATAGGTTACTTATGTGCCAAATCATCATCATCATCATCACAATTAAATACTGAAGATGCTCTTTAAAATTTGCTCATGAGATTTATAATTCATTAGATAATAGTAGAGTAGTACTAGCTATTTTTCTAAATCTCCAAAAAGCTCTTGGTATGGTGTCTCACCACAAACTTATAAATAAATTAAAAACAATAGATGCAATACTAAACTGGTTTAAAAAGTTTTTGCAAAACAGAAAACAAATAGGTAAAGTTAATAATTTAATAAGTGATCAATCAACAGTAAAATATAGTGTTTGTTTGTTTTGAAGTTGAGCACAAAGTTACACAATGGGTTATCTGTGCTCTGCTCACCATGGGTATTGAACTCGTTTCTAGCATTGTAAGTCTGCAGATATACTGCTGTGCCACTGGGGGGCAAGTATAGTGTTCCACAGGGTTCTGTTTTAGCACTGTTTTATTTATAACTTACACTAATGTTTGACCTTTTTTGAATTGAACTTCAATATTATTATTATGTTTGTTGGTGATACAGTAAAGATATGTAATTGGAATATTATAAGAAATGGAAAGTAAACAATAGTGATTTAAAAAAAACAAGAAAATGATTTTATAAAAACACTATTTATAAATGATAGTAAAACAAATTATATTTTACTTAAATTAAAATATAAGATGTTTGTAAATGAGGATTAATTCCATTTAACATTTTATAATTATATGTATATAAAAAAAACCTATAAATTGTGAATGTTTATAGATTCCAAAAATTGATGAAATATAATATCTAGGATTGATGTTTGATCAGAATTCAAATTGGAATTAGCATGTTAAAGATATAGGAAAAACTTTAAGAATAATTTTTTATAACTTGTATTTAAAAGATTCTTAAAATTAAATACATGTGATACTCTGTCTTTCTTGAGCTCAATCAGTATTGCAATATGGAATTTAAATTTGGGGAAAACCTTTTTTTTAACAACATTACAACCAACTATAAATGTTCAAAAAATATACAATAGATTATATCCAAAGAAAATATCAACATGAACCGATTTTTGTAAAGTTTACTATATTAAATATATTACTATTTAAATATTTTTTATCTATAAGTTAAGCATGATATTTATTACAATAGAAAACATTGATTGAAGTATAAAAATACCATTAATCAAAAAATAATAATATAAAACATTTTTATTTCTTAGCACCTAAAGTTTGTAATGTAATGAGTTATTACTGATTATGAGGAACAAAGGTAATAAAATTTCAAAAATTATTGAGATAATATTTTAAAGATACTCAAAATATATGATTTTTTAAGTAATTAACTGTCTTAAGGTCAGAAATGGAAGAATTTATATCAGTGTATTTATTTTATATGTCCATTATTGTATTTTTATTTTGATGATAATTTTTTTCAATATCATAGATTGAAGGATTTGTATTTTTTAAGTATTTATTTTATATTTGTATTGTAATGTGTAAAAAAATGTTAGTTTCTATTTCAAATTGAATGTGTATTATATTAACTCAGAGAAACTATTAACTTTTTAGTTTATTTTATGTGTGTATATATATATATATATATAGTTATCGATAAAAATAATTTGTAAGTAATAAAAAATGAAATGTTTGTTTTTACATCTGAATAAAAAAGACACATCTACAAGTTGGTTGTAATGAAAATCTTGGAGATCTAGGAATTATTAGCTGCATAACACGTCAATCATTTCACTTCTGTGGATTGTGTTAACAGTGCTATGCTCTCTCCTGTACCTCTACATAGTCCAACAATTACTTAAGGTCTCATGTTTTCATACAGTATTCACTGATCTGTGATTGTTGTGCTTCATCTTGCTGTACAGCAAGAGGTGCATAGTTTAGCACTGGCTACTATAACTACCTAAATTATCTTGGGTTTTCTTTCATCATATTTTGCATCCATTTATCAGGTGAATCCTCAGTATTTATATAGTTTGTCATTAGAGTTGTGATTTCAGGTTTCACTGCGTCATTATGTCTATGGTTCTGACATGCTACCAAAAGAAAAGCTATCACTATTTGCAAGAAAGTTTATCTGCAACCTGATATTCTTACCCAGTCAGTTTTATTCGGTGAACTTGTACTGGTATAATGTTGTGATCCAATGTGCAATAATATTTTCCATTTCTTTAAATAGGAAGAAATGGACTTAAGGTTGTTCGTATTAGAACTTGTAAATATGTTCATTTGTGTAGTATGTTGTTCTGTTAATATTAAAAGTTATGATAAGTCTTAATTTTCCAAAATATCGTTGATCTGTTAAAAATTAATGGAAGATTTTTGTTCATTATCTTGATAATGTAATTTTTAATTCATTTAATTATGTTTTCAGTGACATAGAAAAACAGGTATTAGCTCTTAAAATTTGTTATTACACCAAAAAGACTTAAATGTGATTATTATCTACTGAATTTTAAACATTGTCTAAACTAAAAAGCTAATGGCTCAGCAATGAATTGTTCAATAGCATAATAAATTGAGTGTTGTATATAAATAAAGGTATTGCTTTAACATTGTTTAACAACTATAATTTGGAAATAAACCTGTAAATGTAAGGAAAGCTTAATTTCAAGCCATAAAACTTTAACTAAAAATATAGCAATAACACAGGTAAATGAAATGTAGTTATTGTTTTAAGGGGAAAGTAAAAAAAAAAAAATTGTTAAGTACCTTGCAAGAGCTTTATGGCCCTCAGTTAAAAGTGAGAATTAAAGCAAGGTTATATTATGCAAGAGCTTTATAGGTTTTCCTGAAACAAACAAGAGTAAAAGAAAAAATGTATGCATTTGTATTTTTAAACTACTGCTAGAACATAGTCCTCATTTAAGGATAAGTAAAATTAAAGAACACACACATAAATGGAAAAGTACACAAAACTCTTTGCAAGAACTTTAAGAGTTCTCATGAAAAGTTAGAGAAAACTGAAAGTCACACAAAATCCGAGCTACAGCAAGAAAACACAATGAAAAGAAAAAACAAAATTAGTAATACGAACATATTAAAAAATGTATAATTTAAATGAAGACTGCATGTTGTTCAGAG